>NW_024004979.1:0-2063 GCF_014805625.2 Glossina fuscipes
GCCAACTATTCGTCTGTCCATTGATTCATTCCTTCCTCGTTCGTTCGTTGTTGAAACTTTCATTATTGAAAAGTGAACCGAAATTTGTCCGTCCTTCTTGGTTTATGTTACTGAATCGGTTTAATTACGGCCAACTATTCGTCTGTCCATTGATTCGTCCTTCCTCGTTCGTTCGTTGTTGAAACTTTCATTATTGCAAAGTGAACCGAAACTTCTTGGCTTATGTTACTGAATCGGTGGCCAACTAATCGTCTGTCCATTGATTCATTCCTTCCTCGTTCGTTCGGTCTTGAAACTTTCATTATTGCAAAGTGAACCGAAACTTGTCCGTCCTTCTTCGTGTAAGTTACTGAATCGGTTCAGTTATGGCCAACTATTCGTTTGCCCATCGATTCGTCGTTTCCCGTTCGTTCGTTATTGAAACTTTTATTATTGCCAAGTAAGCTGAATCTTGTTCTATGCATCTTTAAGGGAATACCACAAATTAAGCTTGAAAAGAGACCCAAGTTTTCTGACTGAAAAACTGAATACTTCCATATAATTTTGAACATAAAGAAGTGTCGGTCGTCCCCAGCGATCACCGCAAGCTATTAGTTGTGGTCGCACCAAATGGCCATTTAACTTATAATCACAAGCTTTGGGATTATTAAACGATTATCTACACACTTTTTTCTACTTCTTCTTTACTTGCAGTAGTCTCTATACTGCATAGGTACTTTAAAGTTCGTTTTCACAGCGTCTGACTCTGCGGACACCTTGAAAGTACCTGGAGAACATAATAACAATAAAATATTTAACTTAATTAGAGGGGATAGACTGACCATCTAGTCTGCCCATAGCCCTAAACACTACCGTTTATTCCACTTTGAGTTTTAGAATTCATTCCTTTGGCCTTTGGTTGGAATTATCATAACGATAAGGTATTTTTATTCCTGCTTTAAAAGAATTTAAAAATTAAAAAAAAATGTTTTTAATGAACTTTCTCTCGCAAAATAAGTAGAACATGAATAAAAGTTTTGGTCCCTGGAAATCGCCAGCAAACATTTATACATTTTGTCTTTGATAACCTTGTTGCAAGAGAAAATTCCACGTAATTTTCATCACGCGATATGCGTTTATTTCATTATGCTTACGTTGAGAGTTAGTTGTAAAATAATTTTATTCAAGGTTAAATTTTACGCAGTTCTAAATAATGCCAACAACAAAGATTTTGAAAAAAAGCATAAACTATAACTAAACAATATGTAAAACTATTTAATGTTAACGCGTTAAAGGCTATTCAACGTTAATTTAGTCTTTGCTTAACTCATTCTGAATTCATTAGAAATTTCTATAGAACTCCTTTCGTGTGTGGTGTAACCTTGCCTTGTAAAAGGTTTACATCTTTCAGAAACTATGCAATAAAACCCAAATTGTGATTATTTACATTGACTACATTACTAGTCTGTGTGTGTGTTTGTGTGTGTGTCGTTTTAGAGTTAAAGTTATAAATAAACGGATTGATCGGGCATACGCAGGATAATCAGTTTTGCGTTGTCTTCGCGGACAGCAATAAACACAAAACTCATTGAAATTAACGTCGACACGAAATGTTGGAAAGTTAAAATTGAAAGTATTCAGAAGAAATGGTTTGTCCTTATGTATTGTTAACAACGATATTCATGAGTGCAAGAATCACATTTCTAAAGAATTACTTTTTTTTTTGTTTATATTTATTTTTAAACGAAAATTGCATAACATTAGCGTGCCAAGACGAAAATTTTTATGGAAAGGGATTTTGTGAAAATTTGTGAAACATGTAAACCTATGAAAATTTTCGCACATTTTTTTTAAGGGTGAAAATTAATTTTTTTATTTTGTTGTTTTTTTTTTTTTCTTTTGCTATGACATGATAAGAGATGAGAATGTATCACCATTTTGATTTGCTTCTTTCAGAAATCATCCCAATGCGCTAAACCTTATCCAGAGAGAAGATTAAAAAATACATTCTATTGGGTTGTTCGGAAAGCCATCTCGTTTTTTTTTTCCAAAAGAGAGGACATTTAGTATAGTTTGTTATTTCA
>NW_024004980.1:0-7791 GCF_014805625.2 Glossina fuscipes
ATGTGACAGGAATTTCTTACGTTGGATGGCAGCGTTTTTTTTTTTTTTATTGCGAAGGGATAGATCTCGACTAGTTAATGCTTTCTATGATCTACGACTTCGTGCGTTTCGTAACTTAATTCGGAGTTGATTCGACAATCGTGTGCCTTGTTCCGTCTTTTATGTTGTGAAGTTCTCCTGCGGCAACTATATGATCATCGAATTGTATTCGAGAAGGAAACTTTTATTTGACGTATGCCGCACTTTCTTCTTCAAAGAGTTTGAGTTTTGCTTTTTTTGTTTGTAAATTAGATTTTTTCTTCATCTCTCATGTAAGTCTTGGGGTCGATTTGGTTATGTTCATTTGTTCGTTCAGCCGTTCACCGGAATGACTAGCTTTACGTCTGTCCTTCCGTCCTCTAGAAGGCAATAGGATCGCTCCTGCGTTTGTTATGCTATTCCGCTCATCCGCCTATCGTTTCGTCGTTCGGCCAGCTGTCAGCCTAGTACACGTCTGTCTATCCATACGTTCGTTCCTTCCTCGCTATTTGAAAACGCTGACCGTTACTAACATTAACATTGTAAGTTGAAACTTTACGTAAGAAAATTCTGAGGCGAAAGCCGCGATTACATTTGCTAACGCGCATAGTTTGCACACAGGCATAAACGTAAAGAAGAAACTTACAACCTGTAACACGCATTGATGGACAACCTAACACAAATACTTACAAGCGTCGTATAGAAATTGATTGTAGAAATGGTTCCAGTTGGCCGACTGCTATGCTGACAATTAATAAAATTTCAATTTTTATATTTTGGACTAAGTTTGCCGGTATATCAAATATTCTTTTAAAGGCGAATATATCTTTTTTGCACGTTACTCAGATTATATTCATGTCTCACATATATTCCCAATAATTTGTATAAATTTCTGATTACAAATAAATATGAAAAAAAATGTTTGTTTTATGTTTTAAGTTCTTTTTGTTTGACTCTGCGAACGCATTACCGCAATATTCTCCTCAGAAAACCAGTTATAACTGCGCAAGTCATTTTGGTTGTTTTTCAACCCTATCTCGCCTTTGAATATATATAATGATTATAATATTATGTATTTATGTATGTATGTATGTATGTATAAGTTAACATACTGAGATCGACATAAAATATTATGGTTATATAAAAGAGTAACAACGTCTAGGGGTTATAGAAAAGGAGAGTTTCGAAAAATGTTTGCGTGTCTCGTCACAAGTCTTGCGCACACCTGGTCACACGTTTAAACAGCTAGACATAGAAAAAGATTTTGTACTTTCATTATTTAAAGTGCAAGTGCTTCAAAGCTCAATTTTCTTAACGTTTTCCTCCTTCCTTACTACTCACATACACACACATATATACATTTTAAGGATTCATAATAACTTTCAGTTATGCTTCAGTAAGAAAATTCCAATAAAATATTTTATAAAAATTTACCTAAAAGTACAGTTAAAAATAGAAAAAAAAAAAAAAAAAAAACATGTCTTTAAAAACAAACTTTTATTTTACAACAATTACTAAGAAACTGACATTCAACGCAGCAGGATCTTCTTTCATGGTTACTTTTATCTAATAATGATTTCAAATACAATTTGCTGAAGAGATAGATGTGTATCCTAAACGTCCAAATTGACACGCAAAACTAATCTCTTTTTCTTAGTTTCCGCGTGTGTTTGTGAGAATCATTGTCGCTATTCAATTTCGTAAATTATCATCGATTTGGTTAAAGGCATACAAACGAATCGTAAAACCATTATCTATGCATTGAGGTGATGTTCAACGTTAGAAATTTTGTCATCCTTGAATTGCCTGAAAGATAATTAACGAACGTTCCGGTCTGTGGCCGCTCATAAAACGATAAAACGCGAATTTTGAATATTTTTGTTTTTTTTTTTTGTTTTTTTTTTTGTACAAATATTGATCTGAGTTGTAAACTAGTCAGTCAGTCATAAGAGCAGATTTGAAAATATGATATTTTCGGGAAATCATATCCTTATAGTAAAAAGTCAACCTTGAGTGAATAATGATACGCATTAAAATTAATAGTTTTTCTAATAATTGAAATATACTAAGATATGTCACAAAGTAAGAGTGAAATAAAAATTTTCTTTTTTTTTTTTTTTTTATTCTTCGGATTTCTTAAGAAATTTCATAGGGAAAAAGTTACATAATTGCGAACTTTATTAGGTCGATGGCAATGAGTAATAGGTCCACGATCGGAAGGTAGTAAAACTTATTATATTACGTATCAACTCATATTTGTCTCAAATTTCATGCGTGCGTGCGTCCTAAGCTGTTAAAGCAATGGATTTTTTTACTTTCAACATTCTTCGATTTCACTTTATATCTTTCTTTCTAATATAGTGATATCTGCGAAAAAATCTTTTTAATCTTAAGAGTAGGCACGAAATAAATCGTGCAAATAGATCGCTTTACGAAATGCTATGATTTAAATTTCTGGTGAGAAATATCGTTTTATCTTTCCAATCGAATCAAAACAAAGAAGGTTTTTTTTTGGATTCCGGGAATGGAATAGAAGTCGCAGGTCGCTAAAGCGGAGAAATAGGACCGATAAAAGTTGAACTTCTAGGGTAAAAGTCTCGAGGAACTACTCAATCTGAGAAGATGCATTATCCTGAGACAAAGACCAAGAATTGTCTGCTCATAATCTAGCGAGTAGAACCGATATGTGATACTGAAACAGCAAACTCTGGCGAACGGTCTGGCCCACCGGTGGAGTTTTCAGTGCATTATGCCTCGATAAACGAAGAAAACAAGGCTTAATCCTTTTTTACGATCAGAGCGCTAAATGAAGTATAGGAAGGACTTTGTGTGCCTGCCTATCACTCGCTTGGTTGTATTAATGGGAGGACCCTTTTATTCCATTATTTTTGATATTTTATTCTGATAAAGCTTTATAATAGAACTTGTTGCTCCATCTATTTGTCCTAGAATTTACTCGTTCGTTACACTCGTAAATTATAATAATAATAATAACATCTACTATTCCTCTTCATCGTTCGATTCTTGGTTTATATGCTAGTTAGGATCAGTGATTTTTGTTTTTTTTTCCAATTTCAGATGGATGTGTGCATAAGTGAAGAGCTTTTTGAAAGAATCCGTATTGAACTTTCTAAATTTAACTTCAGTAAGTGCTTGAGCCACCAAACCGATTGAGAAGCTTACGTTGACCAAGACTACTGGAAATTATGCCTACAGCGATGGTCAGATTAAAGCAAATGGTTGATCAATTTAGGATCTCGTACCGATCACAATTCATAGTTTCTGGACGTTGAATGTGCAAATCAGTTTTGTGATAACTATTTTCTACTACCTTTGTCGCAATTATTTCCGCCTGGATAGAAAAGAAATCGATAATTTTCATAGGATCTCAAACATGATTTATAAAGTTGAATGGTTCGTAATATTCATCATATTTGGGATTTTGCTCGAGTAGTTTTTTCGATCCTAGGAATAGGGAAAGCGAAGAGACAAACTGTCAAGTGAGGATTGCTAAGGTGGTACGTGTCGTCTGTAGCGTTTGTCTTTAAGAATATTATAATTTCAATAGCTGGACTTTTTAGTCGACTTGGCGGGACGTTGCCTGCTCTTCTGGAATTGAAAAAGCAAAATTTCCAATCAATTCAAAAATTCTCGCAAAAATACGGTTACCGAACTTGAACCCCCAAAATTGTTACAAATCGTTGCCGATGGTAATTTCGATCATTGAATAAGCTATGAATTGCCCATTGGCGGGTAGTTTTTCAGATCGCTGACTTGAACGAACTTATTAAACCGAAAGTAATTGTCATTGGATAGAAAGATTTTCAAGGTGAATTTCTTCACATTATTTGTAGCCAGAGTATTAAAATTATATCATAGCTATTCGATTTTAATTCGTACATTAATCAGATTTTTAATGCAAAATATAGCGCAAACTGTCTAAATTTCGGGCCTAAGAAGAAGAGCGTTTGATAGATAAAAAATATCTCGGCCATAATCACAACAATTTCTTTGCGACGATGAAACGGCTACGGGGCCTGAACACGACCTTCATTTTCCGATATAAAATCGGTTTCACCCATTATTTCGAAATTATAGCAGATATGCTTTATTCTTTTAATATCAATATAAGCATCTACAAGAGTTAGATTTGATAAAAAGTTTACTAACATGTTGAGCGTTTCAATTTATACGCATTTGTTTGAGTTTTTTTTTTTTATATAAAAGAACTTAAAACTCCCTTACGATCATGATAAAGTGCTTGATAATCTAAATATCAATGCAATTTCATATTTGTTAAGATGTCTTGGAAATGTTTTCTTCAATCTCACCCTATTCGGGTAGCAAAATAGCTCAAGCACAACGACCTTACGCATACGAAACTGGGGTGGTCAGATGCCTTATTCTACTTGTTTTTTTTTTTTTTTTTTATTATTATTATTATTCCCTTTAACTAAGAAAGTTTCCTTTTTTTTTTATTTTTTTTTTTTTGTTTTGTTTTTATTCTCTTTCCTTAAGTCTTTACATTCATTCAAACCTTAAACTATAAAAGTCACAGCTGGCATTATTCTTATTCTTGTCACCGATTTTCATTTCTCAAAAACAAAAATGTTTGTAGTTCTTCAAATTTTCTATAAAATTTATTTCACCCTTCGCTGATTTTCTCTTTTTTCCGCTTTCACATAACAACTTAAAGTTATGCCAGGATTTTTTTTTTTTTTTTTTTCATTAACTACTTTTGCAATGGGGAGGTTTTGCACCCCTCCTTTGCATTATAATGCCAACCGATAATAATTCGATTCGAAACAAAATGATCAAACATATGTTTGAATTCTTTTAGTTTGTGTTTGTTTGGTTGCGAGCTAACCGTGTGGTATAAGGAACTCGTGTGAAATTTTTAAGATGAATTTTATATTTTTATTTTAGCGAAATACATACATATGTCTGCATATATGTATACATGTAAGAAGAAATATGTAGCGAATAACAAAGAAAGAAAATCATGATTTTATACCCACTTTTCCTAGATAATAATAAGAATTGGGTGAGAAATTTTAGTTAGCAAGATGGGATGCATAAGATGAATTTGCGCAGCATGCTTGATATCGATATACCTTTTTCGTCTTGTAAGCATTGGTCATCTGAAAAAATTATGCTTAGGAATGTGGCAGACATGCGTAAAGGCAAAGGCGCACATTATTTTATTTATAGAAAGTGATTGTGAAAGCAAACGCAAATAAATATGTACTACGGTTAAGAATTTTTATCAAAAAGTAAATTACGTTAAGAGTTCGCCGTTCGCGTGTCTTGAACCTTTTCGAATATATTATCAGCAGGAGTTTATCACGTACGCTTTATCTCGTCGCGAATCTGGAGAACATATTTTTAGCTTAGAAATATTAGTTTTTGAAAAGCTAAAGAGTAAAAAAAGTAATTTTTGTTTGCATATGGTTTGCTTAGAGGAATGTTTGCGGAACTCTACGCAAGTGAAGGTTGTTTCGAGCTTCCTTTCGTTAAATGATCCTTAGTGACCGTAGGATTTTCGTTTAACATCTCATCTTCTTAAAGATGATAAGACATGCGTCATCTTAACAATTGCAAGTCACTTTAACTTGTTATGTTGCCGTAGTACGTTTTAGCATAAAAAAGATTTTTTTTTTTTGATTAAATCGCTTGTGTAAAAAAAGAAACGTTCAATCGAATCAATATATTGGATTCAAAGGTGAAGAGCTACATTGTTCCTCCTTAAATATTTGTTTTTACAGGACTTCGTTTACAATGAAACAGTGTATGAGGTGCAGTGTTTTTCTGAGTACATACGCCCGCCACGGAAACTTTCTAGCACTTTGACTATTTTTCACGTCTCACGTATGCCATCTCGTCTTATTTTATCAAATTTACTTGTCGGAGGTATAGGTAGTTTCTAAAACTTGTTCCAAGTGTAGCCAACTACTATAGAGCCATAGTGGTTGAAATGGCAAAAGTCTGTTGAGTAAAAGTCGTGATCTAGCCTCAGAAAAAGTGAATAAAATGCTATCCATCTGTTCAGCGGGCAAGATCTTCGAATCGTTTAAGATTTAGCGAAGTGAAACTAGTTCACAAATTTGAAGGTTGGTGTCTTTGCTGGCATTTTTTTTTTCCCCCCCCCCCCAAGTTACGGTTTATCGACAAGGAAAAAAACCGGTAAAATAGGTATTGAAATTACATAACATTAGGAAGCAAGGCTTGATTTTGCGTAGGCTTAGAAGTTTTCAAGTGGGCATGGTTTGACTTTCTTTTATTTTTGGCAATCTCACTGTTTTATTTTATGAATTATTCCTTTCGTTACAAATTAGTTCTCTTATTACTTTTTATTTTGTATAAATTCAATTTTTTTATTCAAGTATTTTCTTCTTTTTTTTTTTTTTATTCCTTTTATATGTATTTTTATTGTTGTTTAATTGAATTTGTGTTAAAGTACTCTCTTCAATTTTCCAATTGAATTATCACAAACGAAGCCGCCTTTTTTCTTTTTTATATATAATATTTTTTTTTTTTTTTTTTTTTTGCCTCTGTTTTCTGTCTACCATACTCCTGCTGCTTTCATCCTTTCTTTGCTGTTCATTTATTAATGCATTCAATTTACTGACTTAATTGTCGCATGAAGCAAAAAAAAAAAAAAAAAAAAAAACTACCTGTTCTTACTAAATTATTATTATGGGAATAAAAAATAATAAATATATGAAAACGAGATGTAAGCATAAAGACATGCTCAAATCCTCCCCCATAAAGGTTATGAACTGAAAGCGTTAAAATGCCAAAAAAGAGGACAATAAGAAAACAAATAAAAGAAACGATTGACAAAAAAAACAACAAGGAAAACAATAATTCATTTAAGACGAATCTGAGATACCTCTCATTTTAAGGTATTCAAGCTTGTCAAGCTATAGGATTTTGGGTGAGCCAGGCCTCCTAAAGAGTTTCCATAACATTTTTCATGAATTCAAACTCATCCGTAAAGCTTTAAAACCTTCAGTCCCGGAGTCTTATCGAGCTGGATCGATATCGTTGTAGTGTATTTGCAGTTTCCTGGAATAGCAACAACAATGCCTTATGCATTTTGTTGAAGTTAAACTCACTGTCACTGCTTAACGTAATTAAGTCAAATATGAAATGGATGACAGCTTAGTTCATTTAGCTATTGGAAAGATTCCTTTGGTCTTAAAGTGAGTCACAAGCGACACGATGAACGTAGTATATCTTTACATTTGCAAAGAAACGGCAGGTTTTTTCTTGTATGTACACATACCTCAACACTTAAGTAGGCGCTACAAAAATCACACAAAGATCAAACGATAATATTTCGAGTTTGCTTCTTTTTTTTTTTAAATAATGGATCTGAGAAAATTGAGAAATTTTTTCAATTAATATCAAAGAAACGTTCACACGCCGTAAACCACTTGTTGTTTCTTATAATATCAACCATTGAGATATGGAAGCTTATTAGACTCGTCAGAACGTTGGTTGTGGCAGCCAGTTAAGTAAATATATCCCCAACCAGTTTAAGTCCATCCGTCTGTCCCCTCTTCGTTCAAGTTACTGAATCGATTTAATTATGCCCAACTATTCGTCTGTCCATTGTTCCATTCCTTCCTCGTTCGTTCGTTGTTGAAACTTTCATTATTGAAAAGTGAACCGAAATTTGTCCGTCCTTCTTGGTTTATGTTACTGAATCGGTTCAGTTATGGCCAACTATTCGTCTGTCCATTGATTCATTCCTTCCTCGTTCGTTCG
>NW_024004981.1:0-3045 GCF_014805625.2 Glossina fuscipes
TTAATTTTTTCTTAGTCGACATGATTATGACATAAAACGACTTGGAGCGATTCAGTCAAACGGCATAGTTCGCCTAATGCCTTAAATGCACACTTTCATGAAGGATTTCATTTAATAATATAACTAGGTATGTACATGTTTGCGTACACTCTATCTGTGCTCGTCAATTTTAGTCATTTAAAGCTGCATTCATTCTGGCCTCGTACATCACTCTATATCAGTGTATGAATATCACGGCATTCTTCTATAGTCAAAAGATTTTACATAATCAGAGTGCATTGCAAAAACAATTTAAACGTGGCTATGTATCGTAAAATTCTACTAAATTTTGGTGGTGAGGTAACATTTCATTGTCTAAGAAGTTTAGACAATTGATAAACTTATATGAAATTATATTCGTCTTATGTTGAATTCTTTAGATCCATCACGTTTCTAAAAAAAAAAAAGGAAGATTCTATGATATTCGGTTGGCGTGACAATATGTTACATATTTGTCCCGATGACAGATTACCAATAAAATACACCCGGAAATTTGTATCATATGTTTCTCCTGCAGACTAATACTAATAAACGAAAAAGCCAATTTTTTTGGTTTTGAAACCGAAGATGCTTTCAGTTTGCGTAGTCCAGTACTGCAAGTGTGGCTTTTGACCCATTTGAGCCATTTTTGTTATCAACTTGCATTTAACAATCTATTTTACCTTATTTTTTATTGTTCGCTTAGCCCTCTATTAGACGCTGTTCCCTGTCTGGAAAAAAGCATAGCAGATATGCTGCACCTACTATTTAAAGGTATTAGTTCTCGCGGTATTATTTCTTTTAAAAAAATTCGTAGTTCACGATGATACAATCTTTAACAAATGCGCGTTATGATAGACAAGAACCCTTTCTCCCTACCGATCCAAAAAGCCACGCATCTTGCAATCTATAAATCAATCATGTAATCTATTCGATCTTAAGAAACTATCCATCGCGCTTCAAACACACCCAACTTTCTTTCTTTTCGTTCCAAAGTTCCGGCTTTGGAAATGAAAGCAATAATTTTTGTTAATTTCATTTCTTTGATCATCTTTAATAAAAACTTTCCTTTAGTCCTGATAAGCATTGTTTCCGCGAAGATCTTGAGGTTCCACAATTCAGAAAATCAGTAATGCATCTTTACATTGCTTCAGAATCATATCTGAAGATGCTCCGTTAATCATAGCCAGCACTATACTGAATGGAAGAACACATTACAAAAGATCGCTTCTCCATTTGCCCTCACTTTAAACAACGGAAAAGGCAATTGAGAGTGATTTTTGCGAGATCCCTGATCCGGAGATTTTTATTAGTTTAGTTTAACATACGGCAGTCGCCTTAAAACCGATGGTATTACAAAGCTCTGCATTCGATGTTTTCAAGTCGCTATGAATGTCGGTGCTCCAGAGAAAACACCAGTAGATATACAATGCCATAGTACTCTTAATATTGAAATCCCGATTAAAACTTAAGAAGTGCAATTCAATTTAAGCGTAATCTGCGGCTTGCAACTTGCCAAGAATACTACGGAAGCCTTCGTCCTCTTACACAGGTGCAAAAACGTACAGACACATAGGCTACAGCTTTTCTCCCAGCAAAGTAATACCTAGCAGGTAATGCCAGTTGCTGCAGGTTAGGAATTGGAGGAAAGACGGTCTTGTTGGATTAAAGTTCCGTTACATGTTTTTTCCATTCAGCAACAGAAAAGGACATAAAACAAACGTCAAATGAAATTAATGAACGGAAAATATTAATGTCGGTTATTGCAGATGTTTTCTTGCTCCTGTTGATGTCGTCTTCTGTTGCGCTACATACATAAATGCATGCTTGTTGAGGATTTTCTATGCGCTTAATAATTCGGTTGTTTGTACATGTGCACTTGTTATATAAATTTTGTATGAATTCTATCGGTTTGAGTTTCTTGCGTTTGGTTGGTTCCTGTTTAATTGTTTTTATTTGTTTTTGTTGTTTTTTGATTCTATTTTTTTATTTCTATTTTCAACTCAGTTTATTTATTTATTTATTTTTTTTTATCTCAACGCCTACTTTATGGCAAGATGTGCACATACGTCATTACTGTCGAAATTAATGTTTGAGATTTTCATTTGAAATTTTATTTGTATTTCGAAGGTCGGCTCTTGCAGACATAGATTTGATAAGGGAAAAATTATACGGAAGCTATCAAATTACATAGTCAGTTAAACGGATCGTCGAAAAGATTTTATAAAATAGCCAATGGCGACAGATTCACAATTATCCGCGCCGTCGAAAGGGGGGAAGCCAACTGAGCTAAACAGTCAGGATTTGATAAAAATAACACCGAAGGGAAAACTCTGGCTGGCACAATATCAAATTATGGAGGTAAGAGGAGCAAGAAAGATTTCAAAAATATATTAAAGTTATTTTCCATTTATAAGATGCTTTCGTTGCTAATGCAAGCTGTTGAAGAAAATGAAAAAACGATTAAGAAGTACCCATCCATTCATGCATATGGACAAAAGTAGAAGAGCTGCGCTTGTGATCTAAAACAAGATTTTCTATGACTTTTTGAATACAATTTACATACATTCGGTTTTGTGAAAACGTCTGAGAACTTATTATTAATTTTGGATTGAAATTGTAAATTCGTAATTTTCTGAGTGTACTTATTAAAATTCACATGCTCTCGTGAGAACAAAGCGTAAACTGAACTCTGTATCTCTAAGCAAAAAAATTTATGGGTTTTTGCTCATTATTTACATATGAGAGATCGAAGGCTAAAATTTTCTATTTACGTGCAAAAATCGACCAGGACCGCAAAAAACCATGTGATAAAATTTTGTTTTTTTTTTTCACTTTTTGACAGTTTACGTAAGCACCATAAGGTAAACAAGAAGAAGAAGTAGGATGTCTAAAATTATTTTGTACATTCATCAAACAAAGATGCATTCTCTGCCTAAACATGCGTCAATTTTAAAATAAATATGGTGAACACGGCGACGTGGTGGATTAATTTTTTCTTAGTCGACATGATTATGACATAAAACG
>NW_024004982.1:0-4228 GCF_014805625.2 Glossina fuscipes
CTTCTTGCGTTCTTGTGTATTTTGACAAAAGTTTAAAAGTTTGATGAATTTTTTCACCCTAAACCTATTATGGTACAAGGATGCATGCAGGGTCCAAAAGCACTTGAGATAAGACCTCCTTTCACTTAAAAAATTCGACTCACATATTGAAAATAGATTGGAGCTCATCTTACGACCAAATGATTTCAACATGAAAAAATCGTTCTGAAAAAAAAATTTTTTCCTCTTTAAAATTTCTCGACAAAAATCGCTGAAAAATAGTATTTTAATAATAGCTCCCATTGAAAAGTCTCCAAGGTTATTTCGGCAGTTTCTAGCTGCTTATTTTAACCTGTCCTTTTCAAATGATTCTAAACTGTCATGCGATTGATGTTAGTGCCTCCGCTATTTCCTGACAGATTGCGTACCGGTCTTACTATGCCAGTTGGAAAATTTCATCGACTTTTTCAGCGACTGCGAAGCACTACTCCTGGTCCACACCTTGTAGACATTCTTACAGCAAATCAATCTTCACATAGCGACCATTGCTTACTTTCAATTTGGTAAATTAGCTGAGCAATTTTTGTATCCCATCGGGGTATGTTTTGAACTCCTTATCCCCCTTATAGAATTTCGCACGAAAAGTTTCTCCTTATATGGCAACAAGATCTAATTTTTTGTATTTGTTAATAGTAGTTTCGCTGTATACGATTGGGAAATGGTGTTTGAGGTATATTGTTGGTCTTACCCCAAGGTTTATTAATAGTTTATTAAGAGTAAATATATAAAGTAAATTAGTATATAAAACAATTTCTAATTTGTTTAAGCAAAATTAAATAAATAAATAAAATAATTGTACCTTTAATTAGGAAAAAAAAGAAATGCTTTTAAAACTTAAATCCAGAGTAGAAATTTATCGACTGTTCAGTCGGTTACAGTTATTAAAATTTAATTAAGTGCGTTTTTAAAATTAACAAAAGATTTCATTTTTTTTTAATTTGTTTAATTATACTGAATCGAATGCAAATCCTCTCTGTCTTCCCACTTCCCCCTCCTCTCCAATCATCATGCGTGTTTATCCATGTACAGAGTCTATCCCCTGAGTCATATTAAGAAAAAAACAAACTTTGATGATATTAAGTAAACCTGATCTATTCACACGCATTGGTCGGTAAACACTCTCAAAAAATTTCTTTTTCATAAGTGCAGGAATTATGGGCGATATAGATGTCGCTCAAACTATAAACTCCTCGAAATGAATGCCATCCCCTGCTATTGCAGAAATTGAATAAAGTAGATTGAATAAAGAACGATGTGGACCTACTTTTCTATCAGGGAGAGATAAGGTGCCTTATGTGACTTTCCAAGGTCCGCAAAGCTGTGACGAACCATTCGCTTAGCCAAGCAACAAACTAATTGCTTAGATTGCAATTTTTTATATCGAAAAAGGCGCTTGATGTACTTGTAAGATCCTCTTCGGAAATACTTGATTTATGATATGCGTCTTACCGAATATTCAGAGAAAAAAACACTCGTGATTGCCAAGCCGGTAGGAGCGGCTTCAAATCTCAAGAATCGATTGAGGCCCATTTTTTAAA
The DNA here is from genome assembly GCF_014805625.2 of Glossina fuscipes. Lineage (NCBI taxonomy): Eukaryota > Metazoa > Arthropoda > Insecta > Diptera > Glossinidae > Glossina > Glossina fuscipes. The sequence goes on from NW_024004982.1 coordinate 1,578, forward strand.
TCGACTTAGGTCGGGCTGGTTGATTGATTCAAGTTGTGGTTAATCTATAGCCGCTTAATTTTTATGATATTTTGATGTAGTTTGTGCACTGACTCTACTGAAAATTGATTGAACCATTGTTGTGACCTTTCCCTTAAAATCAAAAAAAAAAAAAAATTATATGAAATTTATTTGCGATTTTGGAAATTTCCAAACAAAAGTAGTTGAGTGACAGTGCTTTAGCATGCTAGCTTGAAGTAGAATATAAGGATCAGATCAATCAATATTTAGAATCTCATCCCTTGCACATGTTTCTATGAAAAGCAAGCCTTGATATGGTAAAAAGTCTTAGTACTCTATGAAGGGGAGATAGTACTTTAGAATGCCAGATTGAGGTGAAAAATTTGGATCGGATGAGACAATCCCCTCTCATATAACACTTTCTAGGAAAAGTAAGCTTTGATATTGAAAAAAAATTTGTAGTACTTTTAGAAGACGAGATAGATGAAGAATATTATATTATGTTTAGCTAAGGCAGTACATGTTTCGGGCCTCTTCACTTGCAGGGTCTCCAATTAATAGTATGGGCTTATATGAAAGCAAGATACAACATTTTGTTTTAAAGTTAAATGCCTAAATTAGTTAGGGAAAATCATTGATTCAGAGCCGTTCTTGGAATATTTTTAGGCTGAAAGTACTAATAAATGAACCTTGATCTAAACTATGGCATTATAACAAAGAATATCAAGTAAAAGCAAGCGGCAAAGATAGAGTAATATTTTAGGTCTAAATTATTAAAAGCGAAGATAAGCCTAAGTAACTATAATCTTACGTAAGCAGTTACTTACAGAGGATGGTCTAATGCACAAAGATTTATTTATTTCTTAATTTAATATTTTAAGGTGTAGATGTATGTGTTTGTTTATTCGCTACTTATTCGCTATCAACTATGAAGAATTATAGATTATACAAGAAAGAAAACTTTAACATTAGAGGAACATGTACGCGTGCAATGAAAGATTTTGATAGATGAGGTAGATGAAGAAAGAATAGCGAAAAGCAAAACGGCAACAGGACTGCCTAATGCTTTTGCTGAAACCAAAATTTGCTATCGTTAGTGTCATAGTATTTTCAGAAGTCAAAAAATGCAATAAAAACTAAATTTAACCTAAGGTCTTCCCAGGTGTTACACTACATGCGCTACTCCACACGGGTATAAAAAATTTCGCAAAAATCCAATTCCTTCGCAACGAGCATGAGCAATGCCATCTACCATCGAACGCAACAGATGAGAAATTCAACTTTTAAATAGCAACTACCCCGGCCAGAGGCTAAAGTGATCTAAATGATATTCGAGAAGATCGCCCGATTCGCCCGAGATTCGGCATAAATATGCCGATCTTGACTATAATCGTAATTATACACCACTTGCGGCACGGGGTACGGTAAGTTTGTGCGGACGTATGTAAAACTCAGAAGGGCTCAAAATAAATCCAGCTTTCAGTGTACGAATTGATTCCGAATCACTTCCTTATTCGTCGGTTGGTTTTTATGTTCAATGTGCTTTCAGACATTTTCATGAAATCTGGCAGATTGACACGATTTGACCCAAGGCCGAACACTATTGAAAGTGACTCGGAACGATCCACATTTTCAACCACTCCCACTCCCCCATGTAACAAACATTTTTGAACAGTCGGTGTATGGAAAAAAATTGCAATTTCAACATTTTTCAAAAAAAGCCTTTCAATGGTAGTACATTGGCCTGCCTGGGGCAATTTTTTTAAAATTTCTCTTGGTATAAGTGTTCCTTAAAAAAACTAAATCTTTATATGTTCACTTTTGAATTGATGCACAATAGTAAATTGACAAAGCAATCAGCCTTAGCGAATTTGGACGACGTAAATTGCTTTTTTGGAATCTCAGGATATACAAACGTTTATATATCGAAAAAATCCTAATTATTAATATTTTATGATGAAAATTTATTCATGATAGTAATTTTGCATAAAAACTAAGTGAAGCCATTAACCGCCTGTAATTGTCCCTTGACTCCACTCAATGGGTAGTGAGCCCTTTAGCAAAAGATTTAATTTTTAATATTCTATTAATCATAGGGAATTTGGATCACATAGATCTATCTTTTAGGTTCTAACCTATATAAGGTTTATAATGAAAAGCAAGCTCTTATATGGGTAGAAAGTCTAATTTCGATTTTTTTTCTTATGGCGTAAACTGAATAAAATGTTTTTAGGAAGTAAATGAAGTTTGCTAAATTTGAATGGCGGCAAGTGATGTCTGGGGCATCCCCCCTACAAGCGGGCTCTCATGAATAGTATGCCTTCGGCTGGAAACATTGTGTAATTTTTAGCGTATTTTTATCAAAATGATTAAATAACTGTAACTAGGATGAGGTGTGACATCTAACAATCGGCTTTGCACGTAATAGTAGTTAGTATTAATGTTTGTAACAAGAAAATAAAACCTTTTTACCCCTAGTCATGCAATTGTCATTCAAGCTTTAGATAGCCTTAGAGAAGGAAAAGATGCTTTTAATCAAATTTCATTTAATGTAAAATAAAAGCGATAGAAGCTTTTCATGCCAATTTAATTGTTTTTCTTTTTTTTTCTTATTCAAATGCAAAAAGCGATAGTAGAAGGAGAAAAGGTAA
>NW_024004983.1:0-4268 GCF_014805625.2 Glossina fuscipes
TAAGCTTGTCTGTCCGTCTGTCCTTCTTTTTTCTTCTTGCGTTCTTGCGTATTTTGACAAAAGTTTAAAAGTTTGATGAATTTTTTCACCCTAAACCTATTATGGTACAAGGTTGCATGCAGGGCCCAAAAGCACTTGAGATAAGACCTCCTTTCACTTAAAAAATTCGACTCACATATTGAAAATAGATTGGAGCTCATCTTACGACCAAATGATTTCAACATGAAAAAATCGTTCTGAAAAAAAAATTTTTTCCTCTTTAAAATTTCTCGACAAAAATCGCTGAAAAATAGTATTTTAATAATAGCTCCTATTGAAAAGTCTCCAAGGTTATTTCGGCAGTTTCTATCTGCTTATTTTAACCTGTCCTTTTCAAATGATTCTAAACTGTCATGCGATTGATGTTAGTGCCTCCGCTATTTCCTGACAGATTGCGTACCGGTCTTACTATGCCAGTTGGAAAATTTCATCGACTTTTTCAGCGACTGCGAAGCACTACTCCTGGTCCACACCTTGTAGACATTCTTACAGCAAATCAATCTTCACATAGCGACCATTGCTTACTTTCAATTTGGTAAATTAGCTGAGCAATTTTTGTATCCAATCGGGGTTTGTTTTGAACTCCTTATCCCCCTTATAGAATTTCGCACGAAAAGTTTCTCCTTATATGGCAACAAGATCTAATTTTTTGCATTTGTTAATAGTAGTTTCGCTGTATACGATTGGGAAATGGTGTATGAGGTATATCGTTGGTCTTACCCCAAGGTTTATTAATAGTTTATTAAGAGTAAATATATAAAGTAAATTAGTATATAAAACAATTTCTAATTTGTTTAAACAAAATTAAATAAATAAATAAAATAATTGTACCTTTAATTAGGAAAAAAAGAAATGCTTTTAAAACTTAAATCCAGAGTAGAAATTTATCGACTGTTCAGTCGGTTACAGTTATTAAAATTTAATTAAGTGCGTTTTTAAAATTAACAAAATATTAAATTTTTTTTTAATTTGTTTAATTATACTGAATCGAATGCAAATCCTCTCTGTCTTCCCACTTCCCCCTCCTCTCCAATCATCATGCGTGTTTATCCATGTACAGAGTCTATCTCCTGAGTCGTATTAAGAAAAAAACAAACTTTGATGATATTAAGTAAACCTGATCTATTCACACGCATTGGTCGGTAAACACTCTCAAAAAATTTCTTTTTCATAAGTGCAGGAATTATGGGCGATATAGATGTCGCTCAAACTATAAACTCCTCGAAATGAATGGCATCCCCTGCTATTGCAGAAATTGAATAAAGTAGATTGAATAAAGAACGATGTGGACCTACTTTTCTATCAGGGAGAGATAAGGTGCCTTATGTGACTTTTCAAGGTCCGCAAAACTGTGACGAACCATTCGTTTAGCGGCCTCAAGCAACAAACTAATTGCTTAGATTGCAATTTTTTATATCGAAAAAAGCGCTTGATGTACTTGTAAGATCCTCTTCGGAAATACTTGATTTATGATATGCGTCTTACCGAATATTCAAAGAAAAAAACACTCGTGATTGCCAAGCCGGTAGGAGCGGCTTCAAATCTCAAGAATCGATTGAGGCCCATTTTTTAAATCGACTTAGGTCGGGCTGGTTGATTGATTCAAGTTGTGGTTAATCTATAGCCGCTTAATTTTTATGATATTTTGATGTAATTTGTGCACTGACTCTACTGAAAATTGATTGAACCATTGTTGTGACCTTTCCCTTAAAACCAAAAAAAAAAAAAAATTATATGAAATTTATTTGCGATTTTTGAAATTTCCAAACAAAAGTCGTTGAGTGACAGTGCTTTAGCATGCTAGCTTGAAGTAGAATATAAGGATCAGATCAATCAATATTTAGAATCTCATCCCTTACACATGTTTCTATGAAAAGCAAGCCTTGATATGGTAAAAAGTCAGTACTCTATGAAGGGGAGATAGTACTTTAGAATGCCAGATTGAGGTGAAAAATTTGGATCGGATGAGACAATTTTTGGAATCTCCGCTCATATAACACTTTCTAGGAAAAGTAAGCTTTGATATTGAAAAAAAATTTGTAGTACTTTTAGAAGAAGAGATAGATGAAGAATATTATATTATGTTTAACTAAGGCAGTACATGTTTCGGGCCTCTTCACTTGCAGGGTCTCCAATTAATAGTATGGGCTTATATGAAAGCAAGATACAACATTTTGTTTTAAAGTTACGTGCCTAAATTAGTTAGGAAAAATCATTGATTCAGAGCCGTTCCTGGAATATTTTTAGGCTGAAAGTACTAATAAATGAACCTTGATCTAAACTATGGCATTATAACAAAGAATATCAAGTAAAAGCAAGCAGCAAAGATAGAGTAATATTTTAGGTTTAAATTATTAAAAACGAAGATAAGTCTAAGTAACTATAATCTTACGTAAGCAGTTACTTACAGAGGATGGTCTAATGCACAAAGATTTATTTATTTCTTAATTTAATATTTTAAGGTGTAGATGTATGTGTTTGTTTATTCGCTACTTATTCGCTATCAACTATGAAGAATTATAGATTATACAAGAAAGAAAACTTTAACATTAGAGGAACATGTACGCGTGCAATGAAAGATTTTGATAGATGAGGTAGATGAAGAAAGAATAGCGAAAAGCAAAACGGCCACAGGACTGCCTAATGCTTTTGCTGAAACCAAAATTTGCTATCATTAGTGTCATAATATTTTCAGAAGTCAAAAAATGCAATAAAAACTAAATTTAACCTAAGGTCTTCCCAGGTGTTACACTACATGCGCTACTCCACACGGGTACAAAAAATTTCGCAAAATCCAATTCCTTCGCAACGAGCATGAGCAATGCCATCTACCATCGAATGCAACAGATGAGAAATTCAACTTTTAAATAGCAACTGCCCCGGCCAGAGACTAAAGTGATCTAAATGATATTCGAGAAGATCGCCCGATTCGCCCGAGATTCGGCATAAAAATGCCGATCTTGACTATAATCGTAATTATACACCACTTGCGGCACGGAGTATGGTAAGTTTGCGCGGACGTATGTAAAACTCAGAAGGGCTCAAAATAAATCCAGCTTTCAGTGTACGAATTGATTCCGAATCACTTCCTTATTTGTCGGTTGGTTTTTATGTTCAATGTGCTCTCAGACATTTTCACGAAATCTGGCAGATTGACACGATTTGACCCAAGTCCGAACACTATTGAAAGTGACTCGGATCGATCCACATTTTCGACCACTCCCACTCCCCCATATAACAAACATTTTTGAACAGTCGGTGTATGGGAAAAAATTGCAATTTTCAACATTTTTCGAAAAAAGCCTTTCAATGGTAGTACATTGGCCTGCCTGGGGCAATTTTTTTTAAATTTCTCTTGGTATAAGTGTTCCTTAAAAACATTAAATCTGTTTACTTTTGAACTGATGCGCAATAGTAAATTGGCAAAGCAATCAGCCTTAGCGAATTTGGACGACGTAAATTGCTTTTTTCGAATCTCAGGATATACAAACGTTTGTATATCGAAAAAATCCTAATTATTAATATTTTATGATGAAAATTTATTCATGATAGTAATTTTGCATAAAAACTAAGTGGAGCCATTAACCGCCTGTAATTGTCCCTTGACTCCACTCAATGGGTAGTGAGCCCTTTAGCAAAAGATTTAATTTTTAATATTCTATTAATCATAGGGAATTTGGATCACATAGATCTATCTTTTAGGTTCTAACCTATATAAGGTTTATAATGAAGAGCAAGCTCTTATATGGGTAGAAAGTCTAATTTCGATTTTTTTTCTTATGGCGTAAACTGAATAAAATGTTTTTAGGAAGTAAATGAAGTTTGCTAAATTTGAATGGCGGCATGTGATGTCTGGGGCATCTCCCCTACAAGCGGGCCCTCATGAATAGTATGCCTTCGGCTGGAAACGTTGTGTAATTTTTAGCGTATTTTTATCAAAATGATTAAATAACTGTAACTAGGATGATGTATGACATCTAACGATCGGCTTTGCTCGTAATAGTAGTTAGTATTAATGTTTGTAACAAGAAAATAAAACCTTTTTATCCCTAGTCATGCATTTGTCATTCAAGCTTTAGATAGCCTTAGAGAAGGAAAAGATGCTTTTAATCAAATTTCATTTAATGTAAAATAAAAGCGATAGAAGCTTTTCATGCCAATTTAATTGTTTTTTTTTTTTAGTTTTCTTATTCAAATGCAAAAAGCGATAGTAGAAGGAGAAAAGGTAA
>NW_024004984.1:0-1564 GCF_014805625.2 Glossina fuscipes
CTCGTTTTCGATATGATAAATTAATATATTTAGCATGAAAAAGATTTTTGCCTTTTTCATTAAATTATTTATTATATATTATAGGATTGAAAATTATATTTTTATATTTATTATAAATTAATTTAATGTTTAGTGAATTAAATTTAGTATGAAGTTAATAGAAAAATTATTTCTATCTTATGTTTTCAAAACATACGCTTATCCAAGCTCATTAACTAATTAATAATTTTATCTCATCATTTTGTGATTAGAGGGTTAATTAAAAAATAAGAAAAATAAATTACTGTTAAAATTTGACCTACTAATACGTAAGGATCTTCAACTGGTCGAGCTCCGATTCATGTTAATAAAATAGCAATTATAGTGATTGATCAAAATATAAGTTGATTAATAGGATAAAATTGGATACCTCGAAAATTTCTTAAATGATAAAATGGTAAGATAGCTAAGATGACAATAGATAAAACTAATGCAATTACTCCTCCTAATTTATTAGGAATAGAACGTAAAATAGCATATGCAAATAAAAAATATCATTCGGGTTGAATATGGGGAGGTGTAACTAAAGGGTTAGCAGGGATAAAATTATCAGGATCACCTAGAAGATAGGGGTTTATTAAAACTAGTATTATTAAAATTAATAACATAATAATAAATCCAACAATATCTTTATAGGTAAAATAAGGATGAAATGGAATTTTATCGACATTTGAGTTTAAACCAGTAGGATTATTAGAACCTGTTTCATGTAAAAATATTAAATGAACTATTGTTATTGCTAAAACAATAAAGGGTAAAATAAAATGAAAAGTAAAAAATCGGGTAAGAGTTGCATTATCTACTGCGAAACCTCCCCATACTCATTGAACTAAATCGTGACCAAGGTAAGGAATAGCTGAAAGTAAGTTAGTAATTACAGTTGCTCCTCAAAAGGACATTTGTCCTCAAGGTAGAACATATCCTATAAAAGCAGTAGCTATTACTAAAAATAAAATAATTACTCCGACTAGTCAAGTAGGAGTAAATGTGTAAGATCCGTAATATATCCCTCGCCCAATATGAAGGTAAATACAAATGAAAAAAAACGAAGCTCCATTTGCATGAAGAGTTCGTAATAATCATCCATTATTAACATCTCGACAAATATGATTTACTCTATTAAAGGCTAAATTGATATCAGCAGTATAATGTATAGCTAAAAATAATCCTGTTAAAATCTGAATAATTAAACATAAACCTAATAAAGATCCGAAATTTCATCATGAAGAAATATTGATAGGGGCTGGTAGATCTACTAAAGCATTATTTGCAATTGAAAATAGAGGGTGTTTAATTCGTAAAGGTTTATTCATTAATTAAATATAGGTCGTAAAGGGCCTTTTGAAAGTTTAGTAATTTTTACAACTGCAATTAAAGTAATTAGTAAATAATTTATTAGTAAAATTGTTACGTAATTTGTTGGGTAGTTATATAATTTATTTACTATTAAAGAATTTTCATTAATATAAGAATTAATATTATTAATTAATTTATTTTCTAAGTTTATTAGTTGAAATATATTATA
>NW_024004985.1:0-1452 GCF_014805625.2 Glossina fuscipes
AGTTAGTAATTACAGTTGCTCCTCAAAAAGATATTTGCCCTCAAGGTAGAACATACCCTATAAAAGCAGTGGCTATTACTAGAAATAAAATAATTACTCCGACTAGTCAAGTAGGAGTAAATATATAAGATCCATAATATATCCCTCGTCCAATATGAAGGTAAATACAAATGAAAAAAAATGAAGCTCCATTTGCATGAAGAGTTCGTAATAATCATCCATTATTAACATCTCGACAAATATGATTTACTCTATTGAAGGCTAAATTGATATCAGCAGTATAATGTATAGCTAGGAATAATCCTGTTAAAATTTGAATAATTAAACATAAACCTAATAAAGACCCGAAATTTCATCATGAAGAAATATTGATAGGGGCCGGTAGATCTACTAAAGCATTATTTGCAATTGAAAATAAAGGGTGTTTAATCCGTAAAGGTTTATTCATTAATTAAATATAGGTCGTAAAGGGCCTTTTGAAAGTTTAGTAATTTTTACAACTGCAATTAAAGTAATTAATAAATAATTTATTAGCAAAATTGTTACGTAATTTGTTGGATAGTTATATAATTTATTTACTATTAAAGAATTTTCATTAATATAAGAGTTAATATTATTAATTAATTTATTTTCTAAGTTTATTAGTTGAAATATATTATAATCAATAAATCATCTTATAGTTATCATAATTAATAGTAAAGTAAAAGATATTAATGATAGTTTTACTGAAAATGAGAATATTTCGTTAGAGGCTAGAGATGTAACATAAATAAATAAAACTAGTATTCCTCCTAAAAATACTAAAAATAAAATATAAGAAAATCAAAAAGTTTTTGATAGTAACCCAGTAGTTAAGGAAATTAATGTAGTTTGAATTAGTAAAATTAATCCTATTGCTAATGGGTGTTTTATGTTTATAAAAATAAAATTAAACATTAATATAATAGAATAAAGAATTCATAGAATAATTTCAAGAAATAGTTTAATAAAAATATTAATTTTGGAGATTAATGATAAAGAATATCTTTTTTCTTGATGTTTTAAAAATCTTTGATTTAATTTTGATTTACAAGACCAAGGTTTTTATTAAACTATTAAAACTAATGATTATTAATTTATATTGAATTTTTCCTAGAATACTATTTTTAATAGGGACTTTTATTTTTATTTCTAATCGAAAACATTTATTATCAATATTATTAAGATTAGAATATTTAGTTTTAAGATTATTTTTTTTATTATTTTTGTATTTAAATATAATTGAATATGAGCAATTTTTTAGAATAATGTTTTTAACATTTAGAGTTTGTGAAGGTACTTTAGGTTTATCTATTTTAGTTTCTACAATTCGTACTCATGGGAATGATTATTTTCAAAGATTTAATGTACTATAATGTTAAAATTGTTATTTTTTATTATTTTTATATTACCTCTTTGTTTTATAAAAAAACT
>NW_024004986.1:0-2971 GCF_014805625.2 Glossina fuscipes
CTTTGAAGGTAAACGATCCACGTCAGGAAATGCGTTTTATTTAAACTCATTTTTTTGTGTTTTTTCTATTCTAGGGCGACTGGGTTTACCCTTATCGTCCAGGAGATTATGCTACTTTAACCAGGAAATATCTCGGAAGTCTATACTGGTCAACACTGACATTAACAACAATTGGGGATTTGCCTACACCCGAAACTAATGCCGAGTATGTAATTAGTAAACTTTAGTAACCGCCACCGGAGAAATGGAGTATATTAGATTTGTTATTCGGCTCGTGACACCTGTATGCATTAAAGCCTCATAAAATTGTATACATATTCACAATTGATTCGAGATTCTGAATAGATTTGGCTAAATTCACCTTGTCAGGCCTTTCTAAAACTAGCTGTGCCGTAAGAGGCAAAATAGATAATTGCAAATGTCACGTACAATTTGATTATAGTTGATGGTCATAAATCAAGTAGGAAAACATTCACAAATGCAACGGTAGGCAGGAGTTTGAAATTTCTACCAAATATCGTTTTAAAATTTGGGAAAACTAGTGTCTAATTAGTAATCCAAACGCGCTCTCTATTGTTTAAATATTTCGTAATCTTTATATATTTGCATGAGGTGGTGCGTTTGAAAAAATTGATTTGCGGCGAATATACTTTGTTTGATATAAGCACGTAAGGGTATATCTTACGTAGAGTCCCTTAAACGTGCATATATACGTATACATAGACACCTTCTTTCATTACAACGGTATAAAAAAACAATACAATAGACTGATACGATAAGTTGTAATCGTGGTTCCTTTCTGACTGAGCTAATTGAGACCATTTTTGTACAGACTTTACAAATTTGCTACTTAAGTATTGACGAAAATTGTTCAAAATTTGTGATGCTTTTTATTTTGATTTAAACGAATTAATCATAATTCTTACAGCTCGTTAATTTTTCAAACTTCCAAAAATCGACGTGAAAAGTTAAATCGAAAGTTTGAAAAATTAACGAGCTGTAAGAATTATGATTAATTCGTTTAAATCAAAATAAAAAGCATCACAAATTTTGAACAATTTTCGTCAATACTTAAGTAGCAAATTTGTAAAGTCTGTACAAAAATGGTCTCAATTAGCTCAGTCAGAAAGGAACCACGATTACAACTTATCGTATCAGTCTATTGTATTGTTTTTTTATACCGTTGTAATGAAAGAAGGTGTCTATGTATACGTATATATGCACGTTTAAGGGACTCTACGTAAGATATACCCTTACGTGCTTATATCAAACAAAGTATATTCGCCGCAAATCAATTTTTTCAAACGCACCACCTCATGCAAATATATAAAGATTACGAAATATTTAAACAATAGAGAGCGCGTTTGGATTACTAATTAGACACTAGTTTTCCCAAATTTTAAAACGATATTTGGTAGAAATTTCAAACTCCTGCCTACCGTTGCATTTGTGAATGTTTTCCTACTTGATTTATGACCATCAACTATAATCAAATTGTACGTGACATTTGCAATTATCTATTTTGCCTCTTACGGCACAGCTAGTTTTAGAAAGGCCTGACAAGGTGAATTTAGCCAAATCTATTCAGAATCTCGAATCAATTGTGAATATGTATACAATTTTATGAGGCTTTAATGCATACAGGTGTCACGAGCCGAATAACAAATCTAATATACTCCATTTCTCCGGTGGCGGTTACTAAAGTTTACTAATTACATACTCGGCATTAGTTTCGGGTGTAGGCAAATCCCCAATTGTTGTTAATGTCAGTGTTGACCAGTATAGACTTCCGAGATATTTCCTGGTTAAAGTAGCATAATCTCCTGGACGATAAGGGTAAACCCAGTCGCCCTAGAATAGAAAAAACACAAAAAAATGAGTTTAAATAAAACGCATTTCCTGACGTGGATCGTTTACCTTCAAAGCGCTATCGTATATTAGTTAGTTCAGATTAGGTAAGTGGCAAATGCTTGAATAATATTAGTAATCTTGATGTGTATTCATTTTCTCCCATAAATCGCCACTTTGAAGGTAAACGATCCACGTCAGGAAATGCGTTTTATTTAAACTCATTTTTTTGTGTTTTTTCTATTCTAGGGCGACTGGGTTTACCCTTATCGTCCAGGAGATTATGCTACTTTAACCAGGAAATATCTCGGAAGTCTATACTGGTCAACACTGACATTAACAACAATTGGGGATTTGCCTACACCCGAAACTAATGCCGAGTATGTAATTAGTAAACTTTAGTAACCGCCACCGGAGAAATGGAGTATATTAGATTTGTTATTCGGCTCGTGACACCTGTATGCATTAAAGCCTCATAAAATTGTATACATATTCACAATTGATTCGAGATTCTGAATAGATTTGGCTAAATTCACCTTGTCAGGCCTTTCTAAAACTAGCTGTGCCGTAAGAGGCAAAATAGATAATTGCAAATGTCACGTACAATTTGATTATAGTTGATGGTCATAAATCAAGTAGGAAAACATTCACAAATGCAACGGTAGGCAGGAGTTTGAAATTTCTACCAAATATCGTTTTAAAATTTGGGAAAACTAGTGTCTAATTAGTAATCCAAACGCGCTCTCTATTGTTTAAATATTTCGTAATCTTTATATATTTGCATGAGGTGGTGCGTTTGAAAAAATTGATTTGCGGCGAATATACTTTGTTTGATATAAGCACGTAAGGGTATATCTTACGTAGAGTCCCTTAAACGTGCATATATACGTATACATAGACACCTTCTTTCATTACAACGGTATAAAAAAACAATACAATAGACTGATACGATAAGTTGTAATCGTGGTTCCTTTCTGACTGAGCTAATTGAGACCATTTTTGTACAGACTTTACAAATTTGCTACTTAAGTATTGACGAAAATTGTTCAAAATTTGTGATGCTTTTTATTTTGATTTAAACGAATTAATCATAATTCTTACAGCTCGTTAATTTTTCAAACTT
>NW_024004987.1:0-1762 GCF_014805625.2 Glossina fuscipes
CTGGACACAATGTACATAATGGGTTTAGAAGATGGTAAACACAAAACATGATTTTTCTTTTTCTCATTTAATTAATTGACTTTTTTTTATATCTCAAGAGTTTGCAGAAGCTCGCAAATGGATAAGTGAATCACTTAACTTTAATATTAATCGCGACGTTAACCTTTTTGAAGTCACCATACGGGTATTAGGTGGTTTACTATCCACTTATCATTTAAGCGGTGATAAAATTTTTCTTAAAAAATCGGTAAATGCATGGAATAAATTGACTCGGATTTGTACTAAGAAAACTTTAATGGTATAATCACACTAGATTGAACTTACTAACCGTTTATTGCCGAGTTTTCTAACATTATCCGGTATACCTTATTCAGACGTCAACTTAGCTACCTTGACGGCACACGCTCCAAAATGGGAACCTGACAGCTCTACGAGTGAAGTTACTTCCCTTCAAATGGAGTTCCGGGACATAAGCCGCATCACAAATGTTTCATTATACGAAAGAGTAAGTAAATTCGTATTTAGAGAATGCTCGCCGCGACGGTGTACTATTTTTATAAACAACCTGCTAACGCATATATATATATATTGTTATTTTTAAAGGACGAGAAAGCAAAATCTTCTGCACGGTTTGCCAATTCTCTCCTAAAACACTCTAAAAACGCTATTATTCTAGGGCATCATTAGTGATTTGATGATTAAGTGAAATTGATGTATGTGCGCATTTAACGAAGATTTCGAAAAGCAAAAAAAGTGGTTTTCCATCTCGTTGCAAATTTCTATTTCTGCATTCGGTTAATTGTCCGATAATATCGATTTAAATTCTTAATTAAAGTGTTCTTAGTTAAAGTGTATTCATATAACATTAGAGGCCCGACTTTTATATGTTTGTCTATATTTCTCTTAGGTTGTCCAGCGAGTTAACGAAAAAGTTCACCTTTTAGAAAAGGATAAAGGTTTGGTACCAATTTTCATTAATGCCGATACTGGAAATTTTAGGAAATTCGCTACTATTTCTTTGGGAGCTCGCGGGGATTCCTATTATGAATACTTATTGAAGCAATGGATACAAACGGGCCGTAAGGAAAATGATTTGTAAGTCACATCAATTTTCAACTTTTCTTTCTATCAATATTTTTTCATCGAATCTTACTTACAAATTATGTGAAAATAGTCTGCTCACTGACTACCTTAGGTCGATAGATGGCATATTTTCTAAATTGTTGAAAAGAACACCAAAGGACAATCATGTCTACATTGGTGAACTGATCGATGGTAAAAATTTCAAACCAAAAATGGATCATTTAACTTGTTATCTTCCGGGTGCACTGCTATTGGGTCATCATTTCGGTTTACCTGATTCTCATATGCTTTTGGCGCGCGATTTACTTGATACATGCTATCAAACTTATATGAAGCAACCCACAAAATTGGCACCGGAAATATCTTACTTTGCTGTGGGCGCAAATGAGGATCTTGATATATACGTCAAACCTAATGATGCCCACAATCTCTTACGTCCCGAATTTATCGAAAGTTTATATTATTTTTATGCACTGACTGGCAATCACACATATCAGGATATGGGATGGATTATTTTTCAGGCGTTTGAAAGACATGCTAAAGTCACACATGGCTACACATCGATTGGTAATGTTAAAAATATTTTTAATACCAGACTGCGTGATTTGATGGAAACGTTTTGGCTGGGTGAGACGCTTAAGTATTTTTACTTATTATTTAGTGATAATCCCAAAGAAAT
>NW_024004988.1:0-9158 GCF_014805625.2 Glossina fuscipes
CATCCATTACCAATTAGAAAGAATTAGAGAAGAGCAATGCGTACACAAATAATCACATATATGAGAAGAGTCTGATTATATTAACAGAAGCTGTTGTAAATATAAGATATTTTTAAAAGAAAATTTTTCAATATTTGAAAACCACACTTATATAATGTGTATGTACAATTGTGCTGTAATACATTAGAATACATACATATATGTAAATCCTTTTCATATCTTAACTTAATTTGATATCTAGCATAGAGCACTTAAATATTTATTATTTGTTTACTTGTTATATAACAAAAAGCCAAATATATAGCGAAATTGTGTTTCCATTTTCACGCAACTTAAAATTAAGAAAGAAGTCAAACTATATTCATGCGCAGGCATAAATAAATTGAATAATATCAGTGAATATTTTTAGAAATTCTTAGCTATATAAAGAAGTATTAAAAATATTTCAATAAAAAAAAGTAGAATATAACTATAGGTTTTTTTTTTTTAAGTTGAATTACAAAATTTAGTGGTATTGTAAGATTGCAATACAATATTAGTTTTTTTTTTGTACTCATCATAGTATGCGTTGAAAATTATCGGATAATTCTCTTCGTCAGCGAGACGTTTTCATGGAGGAGGCAGTTTGATGCCAAGCTCTTCCCTTTCCCTCTTACTTTAAAAATTATTCGTTTCGTCGCAACTGATGGCGAGTATAAAAAAAAAATTCGTTTAATAAAATTTTTTATTTCCTTTTATTCGTACGAATTTATTCGATTTTTACATTATATTATTACGAGTACAGTATCTTCTTAATTGTGTCAAATATAATTAACTTATGTAGAAATATTGATTGCAAGCAACACAAACAACATGTATGAATTGGCCAATTAATGTAATCACATCTGGATCTCTTTGTACCAAGATTACAACTACTTTTCCAAACATATATCTAGAAATAATTTTAAAATTTTTCTCTTCAATCTAACATAAGTAGTTGCGTCATGTTGACCCTTTTTCATTTTCAAAGAAGGTACGAAAATACCTTGGCGAGATACTGAAGGCATATAACTAGTTCTAGCAAAAGAGGTCATTTTGATCCTCTTTTCTTGTGAAGTTGCCACAGGCGCAAAAATGGCGATAGGAAGCTGAAATTCAGCACAAATATTCCTTAATCTATGAGGCTAGAGAGCAAGCATGACCTGACTGAATATCGACTTGTTTTTATATTAGTGTCCACAATTGTAATTAAAATTTATTTCTAATTTATTTGGGATTCGGTAAATAGCATGCTAATGTGCGTTAAAATAAACTAAAAACAAATTCGAATTAAAATTTTATCATTAATTTTGAATATATTAGTAAATCAATAATAAGTATTTTTGAGCTGAAGAAACAAGTGATCCTCATAAACGGTTGGGTTGCAGGCTTTCGGAAATATCTCCACGAGATCGAAACTTGCAGACGAAAATATCGTAACATTGTTTGTTAGTTGGTTTCGTCGAGATTGGCTCAGCTTCTAATCTGGTAGAAAGATCACAACAATTTTTTAACCATGGGCTGTCCATGGATCAAGGAATGTTTATGATAAATTTCAGATTTTTGTGGTTCATTTTTGCGACCGTGGCGACTTCATAAGCAAAGAAAACCAAAATCATCTCTTTTAGTGAAAATAGGTATGTATGTACAATATGTCGGTAGATCCAATGCCAAGATAAATTTCAAAATTATCGAAATCAGTTCATAAATTTGCTTTTAGCTAATAAAAGCCTATCATTAGTGCTGTTTGTGTTATAATCACTTCAATTTTCATTCGGATATGTTAAGCATACTATTATTTATGTCAGATATAGAGCATATAATGTTACAATAGTATAGCATGCGGCAATATATTTTTTGGGTGCTACCGTATGTGTGGTGACACAGTTATGCAAAAGAATCCTTAAACTTATATATAATTTAATGTTTACTCTATCATTGTCATGCCATGTTATTTATTTACTTATTTATTTATTTAATTTTCTTTTCGAACGTATTTATTGGAAAAAGAATGGAAGCATTGATTGATTGATCCAAGAATTAAAATTTGATACATTATAAAATTGGGTAGACGTGGTCAAGTTTTTCCATTTGCACAAGTGCTGCAGCATCGCTCATATAGAGCATGCGTTCAAATTTTTGTACATTCATCTGCTATAGTTTATAGTAGTAATGAGCAAAAAACCTTCCTTCGACTAATTTGGCCCACTTTCGGTACTAGCCTGCGTGCAAGAACTTTCTATGTTTTTGTCAACTTTGAAGCCGTTAGCTTCAATTCAAACAGAGATCTCACGGACGGAGAGACGTACATGTTTAAATCGATATAGAATTGGATGCTGATCAAGAATATATACACTTTGTAGCGTCTCTGGGCGTTGCAAATGTTTCAGCAAATACACCAGTGATCGGTACAAAAATTGTTGAGATGCCTGCAAGCAAATTAAAATTTATATATTCCTATAATGGCAAGTGTATTTACTTATAAAAATTTTAATGGAAAAAAGTTAGTGTCAGCCCACAAATGTGTCCAAAGAGAAATATACTTTCCAAAGGACTTTAAAGTTGTAAAAAGTACACAATCGATTTATTTAAATACATTTAACGAAATAAATACAAATATCTTAGTTGAGTATATTTATTTGACTTCGAATACGTTTACAAGGACCTGAAGGAGTCTATTCCACCTTGCCAACACCTTTGCAACACCGAATGCGCCCCATAAAGCATATATACTTCTGATAAGCATCGCATTCTAAACCGATTTAAGCATCTCAGTCTATCGGTTTGTATAACGTCTGTGGTAAACACTCATCTGGTTGCAAATGCAAAATGTAACAATCGGCTTCAAATTTGACACAAAGATGGGAAATTCTTGCACACAGATTGATATTGAAATTGAGCCCAATCGTTCGATACATCCGACCACAATACAATAATAACCCGAGATCACATTTAATTTCAAAAATAAAAAAGAAACTATTTCTTGCTCGTTTCTTATGAACCACAGCAGATGCAACGATTCGTATTTGCAACGATTTGTATTCATCTAATCTATGGATATCTCGGCAGCACTTGTGCAAAAATGAATAAATGAATAGGCCACGCCTAGTCAGTATTATAAGATCTCATTATCTTATTGAAATGTTTGCAGCACCCTTCTCCACAGACCTGATCACTATCAAACAGTGATAAGCATAAAAAAGTTCGGTCGCGTCCGAATATAATCTTCGTACTTGTTTCATTTATTTATTGTCAACATTTCTTTCTTTATAACCATATTTTAGTTTCTTAGCTTAGAACTTAAGAAACTTTAAAAGCACTTGTAACGGATATTAGAAGTATTTAGCACAATTATTACACAAGTTCGCTAAGAAAAGATGAGTAAAAGAGTAAATTAAATTTTTGCTATCACATAAACGAAAAAAAAAAAAAATGTGTTTCTTTCATGAAATTAATAAAAATTTTATGTTATTGTTTAATTATTCAATGTACTCGCCATTACTCCTGATGACGTCGTTTACTAA
This sequence comes from Glossina fuscipes, assembly GCF_014805625.2. Classification (NCBI taxonomy): domain Eukaryota; kingdom Metazoa; phylum Arthropoda; class Insecta; order Diptera; family Glossinidae; genus Glossina; species Glossina fuscipes. The sequence continues at coordinate 3,543 of NW_024004988.1, forward strand.
GGTTGCAGGATAGCAAACATCATTCACATCATCGCGAATATTAACTTATTTTATTCACTTTATTTTTATTTATTTTTGAGCTTTATTTGAAATTCATTTGGAACGTGCTTAGTGGTTAACCTGCTACCCTAGTCAGTGTCTTCATGATTGCGAATAATGACAAGACACGCAAATGTTTGATAAATGTAATAAATAGTATAACAACGTTTAGCTAATATATCGACTCCATCCTTATGTTTAAATTATAAAAACGTCTTAAAATGATTGCGAATTCCATGGACAACAACATGTGCAGCAACGAGCTAGCATGCAATGTATAAAAACACATCATTAGAATTTCTCCTCGGCATTGGCAATAGCCTTTGCAAAGGTCGCGAACAATGAGATGGCAATAGCGAAAGCAATTGTAAAAGCAAAAATGACTAGGGACGTAAGGACAAACGCTTTCCAAACGATAGCAGCAATGGGAACTTTAGAAGCGACAAGTTTTACAACGAAGTAACAACGACAATGGGAGCAATAATGGCAATAACGCAAAATGATAAAAAAAGATGGAAAAGCAACAACGATATTATACTCGTTCTGCGGCTAAAGTAACAAAGTTTTTCTCATATAATTAACATGGAACAATGATAACATTGCGTCAGCCGCCTTGGTAAGTTCGAAAATCTTTTTATTTTTAAACTTTATTCAACTGTAAATTTTTTTTGCAGAACGAGGAAAATAAACAGAAAAAATCGAGCTCTCGAGATATCTAGTTAATGGCACCATTCGTAATGATGGAAGTTTAGCTTACCATGCAAGAGATTATTTTTTCCCTAGTATAAGTTTAGGAAAAGTAATTTCACGTTTTCAAGTCCAAGTGAAGCTATCAAACTACGAAATTATCTTCATCAGTATCAATACAGATGAAAACTTTAAAACCATCAAAGCAACCATCAGCTGAATTTTAATAAATAGAAAAAGTCAATAAACAATATGTATTTGTAAGTTTAAACGTTCCTCCATTAAATACCTTTCATCACCCTACAGTTACTTAGGTAACGCCGTTTGCAAAAAGTAAGATTGTATGGGAAGTGGACGCAAAAGTGGCACGATTCGAACCATTTTCCATAGCGTTCGTCCTTGGGTCAACATACGTCACTCTGCCAAATTTCATCGAAAAATTCCAAAAATTGCGAGCTGTAGGGTAAACACAAATTTACATGGACAGTTATCAGACGGACAGACAGGGTTAGACTAATTCAGATTATGATTTTGAATCGATCGGTATAATAAAATCTGTGCCAATCGTAAGTCCTTCTGCATAGTATGTACGTCTGCACTAAGTTAAAACTAAACGTTTTGTTGTTATAGCTTTGTGTAAACGCACATAAAGTCGTACTTAATGCATTGCTAAAATTTCAAAAAGAGTGCGTCAACACACCCTCAATGCATAAGAACTCGTACGAGACTAAATAGAAAACGAAACGTTGTGTTGATACATCTCTGTGAAAATACTCATACAACCTTAATCAAAGCATTGCTGAGTTATTGCAATAACAAAACTCATGTGAAAATGGCCGACAATGGAATTACGGTTAGAGGGGGTGTGTCAAATATTTGAAATATTTTTAATGAAACAACAACAAAAATACAAGACAAAATTTGCTTTCTCGTTCGATTCTGTTGGCCTGGTGATTCATTTTATTTTATATGAAGAATTTTACGTAAAATTTTGTTCGCGTTAGCTGTGCGTCCACATACGCTTTTTTCGTTTATAACTCAGGAACAGAAGCGTTTATTTAGATGCGGTTTTTTGCAAATGGTTAAGCGGAGCTTGAGGTTTCGTATAGCAAAAAATGGAAAAACATAGGCGATCCTTGGCTGAGAAAACTTTATCGATCCGAAGAATGGCACTTATATGGTGACATTAAAGTCTAATTTTTATGAAAACTCAAAGGAATAAGGAAGTGAAGGTCATAAGTTTGCTTTAAAAACATCTTGAGACACCTACCTTGGCTTTAACCTTCTACTGACCCCGTCATAAATAAGTTTCACTTTTTTACTTTAAGAAAAACATCAACAGTGTTTATTAAAAGATACACAAAACCCAAGAAGCAATGATAAGAAAATATATTTCAAATATTTTTGAAGCTCTTTATTTGCTACTAGTTATAAAAGGGAAAAAATTTCATTTATAAACAAATTTTCATAATTTACATTGAATTAAAGTCATCCAGCCCAGGGAAAAGTTTTCAAGGACGTAACTTGTAAGAATCACAATTAATCCGGAGCATGCTAGGATTAACAAGCATAAAGTATTTTCAGATGTTAAACCTTTCGCAGATTTTTACAACTATTAGTACTATTTCCAGTAATACTTTCGGCATAGTTCCAAGATATGAGCAAAAACCTCATGCCTATAGCGACTAGTATCCCAATCTCTGAAGACATAATCAAACTGGCTATAATATCCGTAAGAATCAACTGTAAATCGGAATCTAAACGAAAAAATAGAGAAAATGTTTCCAATTTTACTCTTACCTTTACTATGGCACATAAGCTAAACTCTATAGTATTATGTTTGGAGGATGACAGCAGAAATGATAATTGTGTCCAATTGCGTCTACTAGGCTATAATAATAATACTTTGCTTTCCGTAAGCTTGCTTTAAAAACATCTTGAGACACCTGCCTTGGTTTTAATCTTCTACTGAACCTGTCATAAATAAGTTTTACGTTATTACTTTAAGAAAAACATCAATAGTGTTTATTAAAAGATACACAAAACCCAAGAAGTAATGATAAGAAAATATCTTTCAAAAATTTTTGAAGCTCTTTATTTGCTACTAGTTATATAAGAAGGCGTCCTTGCGCGATTCAGTCGTTTCTTGAAATGTCTCTTAAAAAAAAAGGGAAAAACGAGAGCGCATGCAAATCCCTTATAGAAAAGGCATGTGTTAAGTAAAGAACAAGCAAGTTCCGGAAATATCTTCGGCGTTTAATATAACCTATTGTCGAACGCGCTTGATAGTGACCGGTTCTTATGTGAACATAAATGGATGGGGAGAAGAGTAACTAATGAATGCTACGATAGAATACTTACACGCTTAAGAAGCTCCATAAATCTATATATAGAAAATCTTGGACAATCTTGGAAAATCTTGCTCCAACGATAAAAACGGCAGGAAATTTTTAGTGTAAATAAGCTTGAACTAGGAAAACTAGGAGAGAGAGAGGTCTTCAATTAGAAAAAAAAGGAGAAAAAATAGTCGTTGAAAATCGGATCTCATATGTAATCGCTAATGCGACCTGTGCCAAGTTTCACCTCTGTCTTTTCGCAAAATCTCTTGGAAACTTCGTCCAAGTGTATAAGAAGCATAAAGCCGCTTCACAGCTGACGGATCTTATAAACAACGGCCGAAATCGTTCTAAAATTTGTTCCGCTAAATTTCATTAAACGTTTAATCGCTTATCAAGTTCACTACAGAGTTTTTTTTCATTGGGAATGATTCTCATAGAATTCTGGTCTTAGGATCTTACATTATTGAATCTTATCGGGACGATTTTATTATGGAAAATTGTGCAAATGTAATCATTTACTAATTCTTAGACCTTCTGATTCTAAGGCCGGACTAAATGTTTATAACAATCGCGTTGGCTAAAGCGATGAACCCTTTATTCGCTTGGTAGGCTTTGATACTTAAATTGAATGCATTGAAAGCAGTAAATACGCGTAGACAGAACTTTTCATTTTCATAACAGGCATGAAAAGTTTTTCAATTTTTCACTAGACTTTAACGACAATGGCAAATCATATGGTTTTTATTACCTTAAAAGTACATCGAACTTACTTTTCAAGAAAGAAACAAAAAGTAGAAAAGAAAGGAGGAGAAGCGGCAAGCAAGACGATTTATTACACCCTATACCAGTTGTGGTGTAAAGTATATGTGCACACCTTATATCGAATCAGTAAATGATTCTGAATCGATCTAATTACGTCGCCTGCCTGTCCGATGCCTGCCCACGTACCTTCACATTCAACTTGCCTTTCGCAATTTTTGAGTTATTTTGATGGGAGGTTCTTTATATTGATATGTTTTGATCCAAGGGCGAGCACTATTGAAAATGGTCCACACTGGTTCACTTTTTCGACCACTCCCTACATTACGCCTTATTTTAAAAAGGCGGTAAGAGAATAACTATATGATGGTGGTGAGTATTTAATAACGGGACATATCCTATTATAATCGTTTTACTTGTTTTTAAATTAAAGTTTTTTTGCAAATTTTATATTTACATTGCGTTAATTGTTAGATAACGGAAAAAACTGACATGTCTCAAAACTGTTAACGCCTTGAAATATATTTTAAACAAATGTCGTAAGTTCGAGAATCGTTTCAGAAAATTTTAAACGAATTACAGAAAATTATTATATTCGGAGAAAAGGTGCAAACGTATCTCAAAGAAAGTATATTTTGCAAACATGCTGGAGCGATCGGCTCAAGTAAAATTAAATTTACCCACGGTACCAGCAACACGAAAAAGTCCAAGGCAAAAAATCTATTCACATTATTTTATATCTATCGATTAGTGAACTATAAATAATTTACAGATTATGGAGAAAACTGTTTCGCAGTCCACGTTGCTTATTTATTTTAAGCATTCTATTCATAATCATAATATTATTGGATTTGCAGCTTTGGAATAAATCGGGCAAACAAAAGGCTCTAACCCGCGATGGTTTACTGCCTTTCAAAGATCTTGGCAATGAGTTCTTTAATAATGTGACCTACGATAATTATAGGAAACGTTTTCTCAACCATCCCCAAAACGCGGATATTAAAGGGGAGGCGCTTCGAAATGCTCTAGAAGTGAGTAATTATTACTGTATCTAAAGGTATACATGTTCGTGGTATTCTAATAATATTTGCTTGACAAAAATCACAAACCCACGTCTTATTGGCCAGTGTATTGATAAGCAATTCGAAATTCTTTAAAAGTATTGTTAGGAAAAGTTTTACCCCTAATTTTAACACCCTCTAAAAGATTTCCCGATTGACCAAGTGGGTCTTCGATTAACAAAATGCTTGGAATATTTACAAATTTGCATTCCAGACGACGGGTTGGAGATAACTTTTTTCCTTTTCCTTACATTTTTGCAGAGAAATATTCCATCAACTTCGGAAATTCAACATCAGCTGTCCCTACAGCAATCAGCAGCTCGGCAACCAGATATTTCAAAGAATATTGAAAACATAAAGGAGAATAATATTGAAAGCAATAAAGAAGATCTCACGCTCGAATATGATCGAGCTGAGATTGAATTAGCCATACAAGATCCCAACCTTTTGCCAGGGAGTGACGGCGTTACAATTGACGAATTTCTTGAAAGTATTGATGTCACAAATCTACCTCAGAAGCAACATTTTCACGGTGCGCGCAACGAGCGACAAGTGGCAGTAGTTAATGCTTTTAAACACTCTTGGTATAATTATCAAAAATACGCTTGGGGCCATGATAACTTAAAGCCTATCTCGGAAACATTTCACGATTGGTTCGGTTTAGGACTAACCATAGTCGATGCGCTGGACACAATGTACATAATGGGTTTAGAAGATGGTAAACACAAAAC
>NW_024004989.1:0-2516 GCF_014805625.2 Glossina fuscipes
GGTTTTCAATACGGAAGCACATCCATTACCAATTAGAAAGAATTAGATAAGAGGGATAATGTGTAAGAAGAGTCTGATTATCTTAATAAAAGCTGTTCGACGTATAAGATCTCTAAATGAATGTTTTCAATATTTTGTAGAGGCTCTTTATATCATATGTGCTCTCTGATATACATGCACCTATGTTCTATGGAAATCTCTATATAGAGGATACAACTTATTGAATTATTTACGTTTTGTTTTCTTATTGATTATTAAATTAAACATTATTTAACGTTATTTAATCTAAGTTGGTTTTCGCAAAACTCTTTTAGTCGCCTTAGGATGTAGATAAGAAATTCAATAAAATGGGCATCGGACACCGGACGCTTTTGCCCACGAAACGTGATATCAACTTCGTCTAGTTTTCACCGAATTCTTGGAAATTGCACGAAACCGACAGACTTTCGACAAACATTATCAAACACATATTAATCCATTTAATCTTTGCGTTTTTATGGTTTAGTAAGAAAATATCGGTCGCAAATCGATGATGATAGTTTACCCAGAATTTTTATAACCGCAACTTTTGATGAATAAATTTCTTCAAAAAATCTCCCCAAATTTTTCTCATACAATCAGCCCTTGAAGCTTTTACCATACAAACGTTAGTGAGAAGCCTTGTAATATACTGATCGGATCATTGCGTGTTTTTATAGCTATATCTTCATTTAAAGATCGCAATTCTAAGCATTTTCCTTTGTTCGGTTCGATGGCAAGATTTTTAAAATGCGTGTTTCTTCCTCCAAACCTAACTGTCGTATTAATTTATCGATTTTGAGTAACTCTCTCTTGATATACACGGTATTGTGAAAGTCCTTAAAAGTACAAACATAAAAAAATTGCTTTGGTAGAAGGAAAAAAGTCAAAGCAAACCGAGACGAAAACATATGATATCGGGAAAGTTATTATTATTAAGGGGGAAAAACAATTTTATAACAGGTTCTTCGGGGAAATTTCGACCATCTTAACTGATTTTTTGGTGAAATTTCTCATTCATTGAAACGTTGCAATTTACTGAAAGCAACTCTGTGCTCTCTCTATTCTCCATACAAGGTTACTTTTTTGTATAAACCATTTAGAGGGGAAAACTAGCTAACGGTTTTTAGCTAAAAATCAAAGTCATTTTACAAGTGCACAAAGACGTTTAACAGCGTGGAAAATTGCTACAAAAAAGGTTTCGTTCGGACCATGAGTTATTTTCCGCATGTTGTATTTGAATCGGCGACAAGTGCAAATTTTTCTTAAACTAAAGAGAAAAGTTATAAAGGAAGGGAAAAAAAATTGAACAAATACTTTTTTTCAGGTGCAAAGTATCGTACTTGTGGTTCGACAGATATCGAAGAAGTTAGCGCACGCGTAGATTGAGGTAAAAAGCGACATGAACTAGAGAAAGATATCCCCCAATTTAATATTAAATTAATTCTGGAAAAAACTTTGCACTACTAATTATGGTTACGGAAAATTTCAAGTTGGAACCCGGGGTTGAGTCCCGGGAGGTCACAATAAAGAAAGCCAAAAAAGGAGATAACCCGTTTATATCAGCTAGTTAGTTAGTTAGTTTTGCGATACCTCTAGATTATGTAAAGCTATTTTTGGAAAAATTCGACGGGCGGCGTAAAAGAGGTTTTTCTGGTCGCTTGACATATCCAAGCAAACGTTACATGGGCATTACAATGTTGGCCTACCCAGGAAAAATATTCTCTATGGGCGCAGTCTCGTGGAAATTAAAATAATCACAATTATTTTTGTTGCCCAATTTATACTTCATTAAATTACTTGTGAGAAACTAATTATATTGGATAGCTTCTTACTCTTGTATTGTACAGGATAAAAATATTATAACATTTAAATGCGATGAAATAATACGACATCCGTTGAAAAGGACACTTGGTCGTGTTTATATTAAAGCAGAAATGGCCATGCAAATCGTGCCACGCGACGTAGTTAACGGCTTCAGCGTTTCATCAGTAGCTGGTCTTCCGCAGGTTAACCATAAAGTGTGAAGAAGTATTGAATAATGTCAAATGCGTATACGGTACTTTAGATGAGGACATGCTGGTTCAGGATGGTATTAGAAACATTAAAATGGAAAGAAACGGTAGTACGCTTACTCTACATTTGTTTAATGAAAATGAAACTTGTATCGTATGTGATGATAAACAATCGTTACATATAAAATTGCGAGATACTCTGCTTAAATATTTGCAGAGTTTTCAAACTAATTAATAAAAAACCGAGGAAAACCATTTTTTCCATTAGCCCACTTTTACTATTTTGAATTCGTTTGAAGGTCAAGGCACAACGCACAGCGCTGACAAATATCGTGTTTAATGTCATTATTGCTGCAAATAGCAAAACGCCTACAGCGAGGACAAAGCTCAATATCCGATCTCGACACAATATCAATTTGGAAATCCAAAGATGCGCTAGGGGTAGTCAAACTTTGAAGATTTACCGAGTTCACTTGCAAAATC
>NW_024004990.1:0-290 GCF_014805625.2 Glossina fuscipes
TTTATTTATTTATTTATTTATTTTATTCCACTTATACTAGAAACTCAACTAAACAAATAGCAGTCGAGTTCAATAGGCTCTTAATGCAAAACTAATATTAATTAACAATAAAATTGAGTATAAGCATAATAAAACAAATAAGAAGAAAAAAAAAAAAGAAAAAGAAAAAAAAGCATGTACACTATCAGCATAGGAGCACACTTACAACCGGTACAGGATCAAATTGCAAATGAACCCCTAAGCCATCGCAAACATGCATAAGCCTGGCAACCGATAATAAATTGACAATA
>NW_024004990.1:390-4713 GCF_014805625.2 Glossina fuscipes
GCAATGTTGCTTTAATGGACTTTAAAGAGTCCGATAACGAGAATAAGTGGTAGACGTCATTTAGGTTCTTGCAAACGACTCTGAGCGGATTGAACAGCTCATAATTAAATTTACACTGATTAAGCTTAACCAAGATAAAGTGCCTAGAGAAGCGGTTAGGGACATTGAAGCTTACTTCACCAAGTAATGAAGGCGAGTCAATAGCACCATTTATTACTTTAATTAGAAAGGAAACGCCAAGAACAAATCTACGTTTCTCAAGAGACGGTAGGGACAGCAGAAGCAACCTATTTTCATACGGAGGAAGAGAGGCAATCGGATCCCAACCCAAATTTCTAAGGGCAAACAGCAAGAATTGCTTTTGAACTGATTCAATTGAATCTACGTAGCACCTATATGAAGGAGACCACACAACTGAGGCATACTCGAGTATGGGTCTAACCAAACACATGTACAGCCTTTTCGTAATGTAGGGATCATCAAGCTCTTTGGACCACCTTTTTATAAAACCAAGCGCGGACCTAGCTTTGCTAATCGAGAGCTCAATATGCAAGTTAAAACGTAACCTATGGTCAAATAGGACGCCTAAATCCGTAATCGAATCGACGTCCTCCAACTTATGCGAATCTATGAAATACTGAGTAATGAATGACTTTCTTCTTGAGAATGAAAGCTTCTTACATTTACTCAGATTTAGTTGCAGGAGATTCAAAGAGCACCATGCAACAAAATTATCTAAATCACCTTGAAGCTGATGTGATTGCGATTCAACAGAGAAGGAAGAAAACAGTTTCACATCATCAGCATACATTAAGATCTGGCTGGAATTAACTACCGATGGGAGATCGTTAATGTATAAACTAAATAAAATGGGACCCAAGTGACTTCCTTGAGGTACGCCAGACGTAACGGGGAATTCATCCGAGCTAATGAAGTTAAACAAAACTCTGAAGGATCTATTGTGCAGATAAGAGCTTATCCATTTCACTAAGTAGGGTGGGAAACCAGAGGCTTGGAGTTTAAAGATAAGTAGTCTATGGTTAACCAAATCAAATGCTTTGCTTAAATCAGTGTAAATAACATCTGTGCGAGAGCCACTAGAAAAAGCCTTGAAAACATGACAGGTAAACTCTAACAAGTTGGTGACTGTAGATCGCCCTTTCCGAAAGCCGTGCTGGTGCGGAGAAATATACGAATTAATGGCAAAGGCTAAATGCTGAGTCACAATACGCTCGAACAACTTGGGCAAGACACTCAACTTGGCTATGCCTCTGTAGTTCTCAACAAATTGTCTACTTCCACTCTTGTGGATAGGAATAAGGAAACTACTCTTCCAACATGAAGGGAAAACACCTGAACACAAGGACATGTTAAAAATCTTTGAGATCACACCACACAACTCGACAGCGCAAGATTTAAGTACACATGATGGAATTCCATCAGGTCCAGGCGAACAACTGTATTTTAGAGAACTTAACCCTTTGAAAACATCATCTTCCGAAATAACCAAGTTAGGTATTGAAACCGAGTTAGTTATAGGATATGGGTAGTTTCCTGATAACTCAAAATTAGCAATCGAAAAGTTTCGTCGGAAATACTCAGCAAATAGATTTGAGATTTCAAAATCATCCGAGGAACCAGAGCCATTAAAAGAAACATGAGAGGGATATGTGGAAATTTTTCTTTTAGAGTTAACAAATTTAAAGAAGAATTTAGGATTAGCAAACAGAGAGGATTTAATGAACTGAAGGTATCTGCAGTAATAATGATGGTTGAGGGAGTTAAATCTATGCCTCGCCACCGAGTAAGCGAAATAGTCAAGCGCAGAGCCACTTTTCGAATATTTTTTGAATAGCGAGTTTTTTCTATTCTTGTGATATTTAATTGTCTTATTAAACCACGGGGGACATCTGCTTCGAGGTCGACAATGCTTGATCGGAACAGATGCAGCAATAGCTAGATTTAATGTATTGTAGAACGATGGCATTAAGTTTTCAATACTACCGGTTGAGAAATCAAGCGTCAGATGTGAAAGACGATGTTTTAGTAATACAATATTGATTTTATGAAAATCATAATAATTATTTAAACAAGTTTGAGTTGGCACATTAAGGCATTCCAACAAACCATCATTAATATGATGAAAGGAAATGCATATTGATGGATGATAAGGATCCTCAGGTAAACTAAAAGGTGGGCAACGATTTACGTAAATCTCGGGAAAATTGGCAAAGCAGAGATCAAGCAGTCTACCATTACAATTAGGGATACGATTATATTGACCCAAATTATGATCAAACAATTCATTAAGGAACACAACAGCCCTATCAGACGTTGAAGTAGGAACCAAACAGCCAGAATTATCAGTGTTACACCAAGTGACTTGAGGCAAATTGAAGTCACCCAATGCAACGACCAAATCGGTGGGTCTAGACCGCTTGGCCACTTCACAAATGAGGGCAGCGTGTTTCCCGTAAATGGAGATATCAGAATTTGGGGGAATATAGGAGCAGGTTATGAATAGATGTTTATCAGGCATATTCGCACGAATAGCGATAAATTCAACGTCAGGAGAAGTGGGAAATTCAATTAAATTGGACGGGACTGACGCAGATATGGCAATTAATACACCACCACCAATGCGATTTACTCGATCATTTCTAAACACTTGGAAAGAATTATGAAAAAGTTCCGACGAATGTAGATCGGGTTTTAGCCAGGTTTCAGTAAAGGCCAAACAGAAAAATTCCGTGCTCACTGAATTTAGAAAAGTGGAACGAATTTTCGAATTTAGGCCCCTAACATTTTGATAAATGAGAGATAGTGGGCCTGAAGAAACAATTAGTTTTTTGAAGGCGACAAGACTATTGCCTTGGTATTACGGGGACGATCACGAGGGATAAATTCCTTAATTAAGGATCCTACCGGCCACAGTGATTTATTTAACAACATATCACTGTTTTCAGTCGGAACTAATATTTTAAAAGAGGAGATTGCCCTAGCTTGAGAAGGAGCCATTTTGAAGATGCTAACACGCTTTAAGTTGACTGATGGGACTTTCGTCGCCAGATAACCTTTTATGTTATCCACCGATGTTTCAGGTGTCAGTCTTGACACAAATATTGCTTTTCTGGGAGGAACTGCCGTCAAGCAAATGTCATTATTTGGAACAGGAGGGGGGTTCACAGTAGGAGAGTTTCGAGTTGGGGAAAATATAGATGGGGTTATCGCCCTTGTACCGGCAGCTTGTGAGACTTGCCCAGTCTGGTGACCAGCATTCACACGCGAACAGGCAGGAGGAGAGGATGACTTATCTTTCTCTTTATTACTTTTAGGCGATGGCACTTGATCAGAGTGAGTGGCGGCTCTGGGCGGAGATACCCTTGCCACTTCAGCGTAGCTTAAAACCGATGGACTTGCCGGTTTGTTTGTAACTGTTTTGCTACCAACCGACTCAGCAATATCGGAAACATTACTATTCATTTTAGAGTTAGAAGGAGCGGTAACTTGTACCAACGAATTAGATTTGGAGAAAGCCAGAGGTGACGTCCCACACGCTACGCTACGAGTAGAAGATGAGTGTCCAATAAAGCGACACTCATCAAACCTAGACTTAATGAGCTCAAACTTTTCCCACAAGGAGCCGAGATTTCTACTCAATTCCGAGAAACCATAACGGGTCTCCGTGAAAAGTTTATAAAAGTCAATGTCCCTCTGCCTACAGTCAGGACATGACCATCTTAAGCCTTTAGAAGGATCAGCGACTGCATCAGCAGCACGGCCGAGAATACCGGCACACTTTGCATGACCGAAGCGCTCGCAGAGCCAACAAGAAACGAATCTTTCAGAATCCGGGCCTGATTTCGCCCGACAAGGTGTATATAAACACTCCATGTCCTGTCAAAAAGACAGTTGTGGATTATGAAGAACAGACACACAAATCACTAAAAAAAAATCCTGAACATAAAAATTTATCAACCAATTTGTGCAAAACTTCTCTGTTAGGTTGACACTGTAACGAGAGATCACTAGCAACACAAACTCCAAACAGTAAATAAATAACAGAGAAAAAGAGAGAAAACAAAAAAAAAAAAAGAGATTTTTATCAGAGCTCAAAGTTTTGTTTGCAAAACTCAAATGAATCAAATGAAAGCGTAAAAGAAAAATATTTCTTTTACTTTGAATTCACTCACTTTCTTTTCAAAGAAAATGATAAAATCACACACTAAGGCAGAAAAGCCACGAAATTCAAGAAAAAAATTAAAATTTTATTTGCCGACACAAAAAATACACGACTATACCGCGCGACAAAGTTGCCAGACT
>NW_024004991.1:0-4554 GCF_014805625.2 Glossina fuscipes
TTTTTTTTTTTTTTTTTTTTTTTTTTTTTTTTTTTTTTGTGTCTTGAATGGAGATGGACCAAGCCAATAGATTTGTGGCTTATATGTCCAGATAATAAACTGTCGTAATTTTTGGTCACAATTATGTACAAAACGTTACAAAAAAAAGAGCGGACGTAATAACTGGAGCCAGCATGTTAAGTGTAATTATGCGTAATTTGGCTGAAAACGAAAAAGGAATGCTATGATAATAGAGGATGATTGAACGCAAAAACGAAAGACAAAAAAAAGGAAAGAAGAGGAGAAAAAAAAAAGCACATGTTTACAGTACTATGTAAAGCGAGAAAACATTCTGTTTTTCAAAAGAAATAAAAAGTGGTTTTTGGCTCATTACTTATCAACTATAAGAAAACAAGTCCGTAGTTCCTGTAGAAATATGGGAAAAATTGACCGCGGCTATCCGATATTTTAAACTATGAAATCTCAGATCTTTTTTTATTAAGTCCCTTTTAGTCCCTATTAGTCCCTTTTACAACGATGATGGATATAAAAGATATGATCACTCACGTCCCGCAGTGTAAGAAGTTACTGAAACATTAGAATAAGAAAAAGAGCTATTATATGAAAACAATCTATAAATAATTTACTTTCAATGTTCTCTATTTTGTAATTCCTCATCCTTTTTTTTTTGTCTACATCTACATTGTGGTTTTCATAAATTAGCAAACCACTTTCATTGTCATCATTGCTTCGGAATATGAAATTTGAGACAAAAGAACAAAAAGCTAACAAGCAAATAATAACTAATTTAATCAACATTGACAGATGACAATGTCAGAGTACATTGAGTATTTCTGTAAGTGATGTCTTGCGGACGGTTCACTTACGATTGATCGTTGTCAATAACGCAATGCATGCAATTCAACGAATTTGCTTAAGTATTCTGAAATGCGGTCTGGAAATATGCTTCTGTGATAGTTAAAAACCTTTTTTGGTTTCATTCATATTACAACGAGTATGATTATACCCTTCATCCCTTTTAGCGCAGGTCACGTTAAATTTGTACGAACGTACGTAAAAACCAGAAGGATTTGAGATAAGTCCACCTTTTGTTAAGATTATTTTTAATTGTGATTTGATTAGTATACAACTTAGGTGACAATATGTCTCATATTTTTAGAACTTGTCCCGATTCTTTACAGCACGATTTCTGGTTCCGGATGTATAATATTTACTCCAAATGGTTCCGAATGACAATAGTGTAAGAACGTAAAAGTTGAAATGCAAACTTAAATAGTGTAAATTGTCAACTAAGAATGTGGCGCGCACAGTACCGATTGCGTAAACCGTGGATCACGCAGTGCGATGTTTCGTTTGAAGACATTTTAACGTTGTTAACGTTCAACTACACTAGATGAAGTGATCAGTTACACAAAATCAATCCATTAACTAATCCTTCCTGCATATATGCTCCTAATCTTCTACTTTTTGTCGGTCCAAATTTTGGTTAATTCATTCGCCAATCCATCATCATTCGCAGATTGTCCGCCTGTAATTGTCTTCCCAGTTCGTTTCCTTAACTTTACGGCTTATATAACAACTTTTCCTTTTTTCAATACGCAATGAAAAAAGTTGCTATCGCTGTTGTATTCAGCTGTTGGCTGAAAACGGCTGAAAGCGAAATCTAAAGTTCAATTTTTCAAAAAAAATGATTATCTCTCCAACATCCAACCAACAATCGTCTTCAAACTTCGTACCCACATAGAGCCCTTTTTTTACAACGTATATAATAATCTCATGTTATTGACTCGCGAACGTTGAAAAAGGAAGAAGAAACCGCGGATCCAAAAAATTTCTGTAATTAATATAAACAAAGTTAATTATTTTGAATTATTTTCAGTTTTTACGGAACGCAAAAAAAATTTGAAGGAAGATTATATACTATCGCCTTATTATTACCTTCTTATCTTTCCCATTATAATCTCGAAAAAATGTTGGGTTATGGGCGCGGTCTACGTCGTGACTTATCACAGCCGGCACTGGCTCCAAAATCTCTGGATATTGGCGTAGGCACACAGAGTTTTGGTTCAACTGCTAAAACATGTCGAGTTGGCTTTGGTCGTCGAGGAAAAATTTTACCATCCGGATCTCATAAGTTGCCTGCCTTAGGAACGAATGCTTCCGGAGATGACTCATTATCAACCAAAGCTCAAGACGATGAAAAATCGAAAGAAGTGCACCCTAAGGACTTAATCATGAAAGAGCCTAAGGAAACTTCGAGTTTGCTTACATCTCCTAAAGCAACTCATGGCGTAAAAGGTACTCCGATTCAATTGGTATGCAATCACATACGTATAAACTCGGATCCAAATAAGGGCATTTATGTTTATGAAGTGCGCTTTATCCCCAATATCGACTCGAACCGTTTAAGGAGACAATATTTAAATGAGCACAGCGTCAAGTTTGGCGGAACTAAAACTTTTGATGGTGTCACTTTATATTTACCAATTTTGTTGAAAGATGAACTTACCACGTATGTCTCAAAAGCGTACGATGGATCTGATATTGAGATTCGGATACTTTTTAAAAGAAAAGAATTGCTAAAACACTGTATGCAGTTTTATAACGTCCTTTTTGATCGAATCATGAAAACTCTAAATTATGTACGGTTTGATCGGAAGCAATTTGATCCAACATCGTCAATAGTGCTCCCACAGCATCAGTTGGAAATATGGCCCGGATATGTGACCGCCGTAGATGAACATGAAGGAGGTCTGTTACTTTGCTGCGATGTGTCTCATAGATTACTATGCCAAAAAACTATTTCGGAAACGCTCCTTGAAATTTTCAGACGTAACCCCAAGCACTTTCAAGAAACGGCTAAGAAGGCACTCTTAGGTGCTACCGTTATAACGAGATACAACAATAAAACCTACCGAATTGACGATATTTGTTTTGAAAAAAGTCCGCGATCGACGTTCACATTCAAAGAAGGGACACTGAGTTTCTTGGACTATTATCGAAGGAATTACAATATTGAAATAAAAGACACAAATCAACCACTCTTGATATGCATCAAAAAACAACGTATGTCGCAGAGATCGCAAGCAGAAGATCTCGTTATCTGTTTAATTCCTGAGCTGTGTTACGTAACCGGGTTACGTGATGAAATAAGGGCTAATCACAAACTAATGCGTGAAATTGCGACTTTCACTTGCCTCTCACCTGTTCAGCGTATAAATGCATTGAAAAAATTTTATACGAATATAGATAACAGTCCCGAATCGCGGAAAATTTTAAGTGTGTGGGGATTATCTCTTGTACAGAATTATGAGGAAATCAGTGGCCGGCAACTTGATGAAGAAAAAGTTTATTTCGACCGAAAAATAGTCCCTGTTGGTCCTAAAGCGGACTTTTCGAAATGTCTTGTAAATAATACGATATTAGAAGCTATTGCCATTGAGAACTGGCTTCTCATTCATTGCGAGAAGGATAGTAAAGCGGCTTTATCGTTTTGCGAACACATGCCAGTAGGTACGAATTCATTCGGATTAATAGTAGAAAGACCGCAATTCGTTACGGTTTACCGTTCATTCTGTATTTACGTGGTTACCCACGTTTCTTTTGATTGTGTAAATAAAGTCTAGGCTATTGGAAATTCACAATCCAACAATGTAAACATAATTTATGTTTTTTTCTTTTTGCATTTCAATTGTTTGCTTATTTTCTATAGTGAAGAGCAGCAAGCAATGTCACATTAACAGTCGTAAGCGGAAAACGCACAATGTTTACATTATGAGTCGCGAACTTTAAAAAATACGCTGCTGGACTTAAAGCGTGGTACACAAGGCATAACGTAAATTCAGGAGAATAATCACTAAAATCAATAAAATTTCGCTTTCACTTATTTAGAGGAAACGTCTGAAAAGAAGTGCTTTTTTCAAACGAAAAAAATTCTCAAAATGAATGCAGACCCCTTTATATTATTTAATTTAACAGCTGACTATGTCTCTTTGCCACTGTTTTGTTCGATTCAGGCAAGCAAACGTCATCGTATACATGCATGCATATGCGTATATTATAATACCGTTACGCGTATAATGTTGCATTTTCAGCTGTTTATTACAAGAACGAATGCTTAGGAAGGCATTTAACTAGAAAATAAGTTGGCGTTGATTCCACATTTCTGCCACTCTCCACTTGGGCAGATCGTTAAGCATTTATAGTGGGCAATAAATAGACAATTTACAAGGAAAGTATATTTAAAAATTGAAGAATAGCAAAGCGTCTTAATTATATCAAATCTCTTATTTTTTTGGAATATCGTTTCTTTATTTTAATCCATCGTTCAAGTTGATATCTTAGTAAACGGTCAAGTGAATTATATGTGAGTATATCATGATCGCGAAGATTGCTTGCTAGGGGTGTAAAAACGTTGCTTTTTGTACCTAAAATGAAGCTTTCAAGCTCATATTTGGCGGAAACATTGGGAGTCCTTCAGATTGATATTGAAGGTAAGTCAAATTGGTCGAAGCAAACGTTTTTTTTTTTTTTTTTTTTTTTTTTTTTTTTTTT
>NW_024004991.1:4654-7991 GCF_014805625.2 Glossina fuscipes
TTTTTTTTTTTTTTTTTTTTTTTTTTTTTTTTTTTTTTGTGTCTTGAATGGAGATGGACCAAGCCAATAGATTTGTGGCTTATATGTCCAGATAATAAACTGTCGTAATTTTTGGTCACAATTATGTACAAAACGTTACAAAAAAAAGAGCGGACGTAATAACTGGAGCCAGCATGTTAAGTGTAATTATGCGTAATTTGGCTGAAAACGAAAAAGGAATGCTATGATAATAGAGGATGATTGAACGCAAAAACGAAAGACAAAAAAAAGGAAAGAAGAGGAGAAAAAAAAAAGCACATGTTTACAGTACTATGTAAAGCGAGAAAACATTCTGTTTTTCAAAAGAAATAAAAAGTGGTTTTTGGCTCATTACTTATCAACTATAAGAAAACAAGTCCGTAGTTCCTGTAGAAATATGGGAAAAATTGACCGCGGCTATCCGATATTTTAAACTATGAAATCTCAGATCTTTTTTTATTAAGTCCCTTTTAGTCCCTATTAGTCCCTTTTACAACGATGATGGATATAAAAGATATGATCACTCACGTCCCGCAGTGTAAGAAGTTACTGAAACATTAGAATAAGAAAAAGAGCTATTATATGAAAACAATCTATAAATAATTTACTTTCAATGTTCTCTATTTTGTAATTCCTCATCCTTTTTTTTTTGTCTACATCTACATTGTGGTTTTCATAAATTAGCAAACCACTTTCATTGTCATCATTGCTTCGGAATATGAAATTTGAGACAAAAGAACAAAAAGCTAACAAGCAAATAATAACTAATTTAATCAACATTGACAGATGACAATGTCAGAGTACATTGAGTATTTCTGTAAGTGATGTCTTGCGGACGGTTCACTTACGATTGATCGTTGTCAATAACGCAATGCATGCAATTCAACGAATTTGCTTAAGTATTCTGAAATGCGGTCTGGAAATATGCTTCTGTGATAGTTAAAAACCTTTTTTGGTTTCATTCATATTACAACGAGTATGATTATACCCTTCATCCCTTTTAGCGCAGGTCACGTTAAATTTGTACGAACGTACGTAAAAACCAGAAGGATTTGAGATAAGTCCACCTTTTGTTAAGATTATTTTTAATTGTGATTTGATTAGTATACAACTTAGGTGACAATATGTCTCATATTTTTAGAACTTGTCCCGATTCTTTACAGCACGATTTCTGGTTCCGGATGTATAATATTTACTCCAAATGGTTCCGAATGACAATAGTGTAAGAACGTAAAAGTTGAAATGCAAACTTAAATAGTGTAAATTGTCAACTAAGAATGTGGCGCGCACAGTACCGATTGCGTAAACCGTGGATCACGCAGTGCGATGTTTCGTTTGAAGACATTTTAACGTTGTTAACGTTCAACTACACTAGATGAAGTGATCAGTTACACAAAATCAATCCATTAACTAATCCTTCCTGCATATATGCTCCTAATCTTCTACTTTTTGTCGGTCCAAATTTTGGTTAATTCATTCGCCAATCCATCATCATTCGCAGATTGTCCGCCTGTAATTGTCTTCCCAGTTCGTTTCCTTAACTTTACGGCTTATATAACAACTTTTCCTTTTTTCAATACGCAATGAAAAAAGTTGCTATCGCTGTTGTATTCAGCTGTTGGCTGAAAACGGCTGAAAGCGAAATCTAAAGTTCAATTTTTCAAAAAAAATGATTATCTCTCCAACATCCAACCAACAATCGTCTTCAAACTTCGTACCCACATAGAGCCCTTTTTTTACAACGTATATAATAATCTCATGTTATTGACTCGCGAACGTTGAAAAAGGAAGAAGAAACCGCGGATCCAAAAAATTTCTGTAATTAATATAAACAAAGTTAATTATTTTGAATTATTTTCAGTTTTTACGGAACGCAAAAAAAATTTGAAGGAAGATTATATACTATCGCCTTATTATTACCTTCTTATCTTTCCCATTATAATCTCGAAAAAATGTTGGGTTATGGGCGCGGTCTACGTCGTGACTTATCACAGCCGGCACTGGCTCCAAAATCTCTGGATATTGGCGTAGGCACACAGAGTTTTGGTTCAACTGCTAAAACATGTCGAGTTGGCTTTGGTCGTCGAGGAAAAATTTTACCATCCGGATCTCATAAGTTGCCTGCCTTAGGAACGAATGCTTCCGGAGATGACTCATTATCAACCAAAGCTCAAGACGATGAAAAATCGAAAGAAGTGCACCCTAAGGACTTAATCATGAAAGAGCCTAAGGAAACTTCGAGTTTGCTTACATCTCCTAAAGCAACTCATGGCGTAAAAGGTACTCCGATTCAATTGGTATGCAATCACATACGTATAAACTCGGATCCAAATAAGGGCATTTATGTTTATGAAGTGCGCTTTATCCCCAATATCGACTCGAACCGTTTAAGGAGACAATATTTAAATGAGCACAGCGTCAAGTTTGGCGGAACTAAAACTTTTGATGGTGTCACTTTATATTTACCAATTTTGTTGAAAGATGAACTTACCACGTATGTCTCAAAAGCGTACGATGGATCTGATATTGAGATTCGGATACTTTTTAAAAGAAAAGAATTGCTAAAACACTGTATGCAGTTTTATAACGTCCTTTTTGATCGAATCATGAAAACTCTAAATTATGTACGGTTTGATCGGAAGCAATTTGATCCAACATCGTCAATAGTGCTCCCACAGCATCAGTTGGAAATATGGCCCGGATATGTGACCGCCGTAGATGAACATGAAGGAGGTCTGTTACTTTGCTGCGATGTGTCTCATAGATTACTATGCCAAAAAACTATTTCGGAAACGCTCCTTGAAATTTTCAGACGTAACCCCAAGCACTTTCAAGAAACGGCTAAGAAGGCACTCTTAGGTGCTACCGTTATAACGAGATACAACAATAAAACCTACCGAATTGACGATATTTGTTTTGAAAAAAGTCCGCGATCGACGTTCACATTCAAAGAAGGGACACTGAGTTTCTTGGACTATTATCGAAGGAATTACAATATTGAAATAAAAGACACAAATCAACCACTCTTGATATGCATCAAAAAACAACGTATGTCGCAGAGATCGCAAGCAGAAGATCTCGTTATCTGTTTAATTCCTGAGCTGTGTTACGTAACCGGGTTACGTGATGAAATAAGGGCTAATCACAAACTAATGCGTGAAATTGCGACTTTCACTTGCCTCTCACCTGTTCAGCGTATAAATGCATTGAAAAAATTTTATACGAATATAGATAACAGTCCCGAATCGCGGAAAATTTTAAGTGTGTGGGGATTATCTCTTGTACAGAATTATGAGGAAATCAGTGGCCGGCAACTTGA
>NW_024004992.1:0-7859 GCF_014805625.2 Glossina fuscipes
AATACAACGCTCGGTACACTTTAAAAGAAAAGAACGTTGGCCGCACAAGTTCATATAGAATGGAACAATAATATATGTGACACAAATTCAACAATAAATTATAAGCAACAAGTAAAAGCACTACAGGGAGATATGCCCCACCATTAAGTACCCTCCGCCGCCTTATAGCTAATGAAACAAAGACTATACACACAATAAGGCGCCATATAAGAAATGGTCGAGAAAGTGGATCGACCCAAACCATTTTCAATAGCATTTGACCTTCGACCTTAGTGTACCGAATTTCATCAAAATATCTCAAAAACTGGGACCTGTAGGTTGAGCACAAGAAACAATATGGACATGAAAGTTTGAATTGGGTCATGAAACGATTCTGACTCGATGGCCGTAATAAAAAGTGGTCTACCCCAATTCGTTCTGGGCGCTACGTACGTCCGCACAAACTTTTCCCACTTGTGATCTACGGTAACTTAAACTATGGTGTTCCAGGGAGTTCAGGAAGTCTGTGCAGTTTTTTTCCGTCGACAATAAGGTCAATGGCACAGATTTACTAGGTCTGTGGCAGCGCAAAGCACTTGTAGTTTTTCTGCTGTTAACCATGCGATGGCAACCTTTCTGATGTGCAATGCTGCATTTTTCATGGAATTAGAAAGTTAATTGAATATGTAGAAGCGATGTTGAGGGTAAAAACAATAATGCAATAACAATATAAAAAGCATATGATGATGTTCAAATATTTCGTTTTTGTTCTTTCGATTACGTTGGAACAATTTCGCACTACTTAGAAATTCTTATAGGTTAAAAGTCTTAATCTCGTATATCTTTCCATTGTTTTATATTGAATCTGTTGTGGAAAAGAAAAAAATATACTTTAAGTTATAATAGTTGCTTATGTGCAACAAAGGATGAATTTTACGGTAAAGTTATTAGCTTTATATAAATTAAAATGCGAAAAGCACAAGGATTGTAAGTAAATACTTCAAATCCACTGAAGGATTTACTTTCATTTGGTAATTATTGTATTCTTCGCAATTTCGTGAAGTGAAGGTCTGCTTAAGAAAAAAATACTTCATTGTGTTTCGTGGATTTGTATAGATTTATATAGTCCTATTGGGTGTTTTTGTAGACCATGTGCTATATTTCTAATTTTAAAAGTTTTACATCTAAATCTGCGTTGGTTCTTAAGTTTATCGCGCATTTATATATCTGATGGCTTCTTCTGAAGAAGAGGCGAAAGTTCTCTTTAACACAACGTGTATGTCAATCTCTCACGACTTCATTAACTGATTGAACTATAAGAATACTTAAAATCTATAGGATATACTAACATTCGAAACCTTGTTTGACTTACATTGCTTTAACGTATACTTTCTATTGAATCCTTTAGATCTTTTAAGCAATCCGTTGAAACCTACTGAAGTAAAGATAAGCACACTTTCTAAATTCTATCAGAACTTTGGCGAACATGCCCACATTTTTGTTTAGTTTTTAAACATTTATTTCATAAAAAGATTAAATTAATTATTGGATTTAAACTCGGTCTTTATTAATTTTTTTTTTATATTTTCGTTCATTCTATCAGATCATAACCAGCTTTGATTCTCTAATTTGTGTTCTCTTTCAAATCAATAGGATTTAGTTGTAGTAGTTGTAGTCGAATTGGCCAAACTGTGGGTTAGGTTGATTATTGTATTTGTTGAAAACATCGATATGATAGATTTGCACATCCTTCAAGTACATGTTTGGCACGAAGAATTCTAATTCATCGACAATGCGGTCGAACGGATAACCGAAAGGTTTTTGGTCGACGTAGCGTACACCAGAGCCAATGCCGCAACTGTAGGTAGTGTCGTAGGTAGAGTAGGGTTGATAGGAAGCAGTGAAAGGCGAAACGAAAACGAACAATTGCATGGGCATACCCTTGGCCCAACCACGAGGTAATACAAGGCGGTCAGGGAAGCCGCAATGAGGCTGACTGATATCCATGGGGAATTGCTGTTTGTCTTCCAAAGCAAGCATTACCTGTTTGTATAATTCGGTGTAAGTAGTGCGATCGTCAATTGTTAAATAGAAGTCCTGAGAATTGCGTTGAACGGTATTAACGCCCGCCGTTAGCGTGTGAATAAATTGGTCGAGTTCAATAAAGTTTTGCTGATTGTCCATAATGGAGATGGTGCGTCCAAATTGATCATACTTAGGACCCAAGAAAGTACGAATCACAACTGGTTGAGGTTTATCTGACTCAATGGTGAATTCAAGGGCGAAGGGTTTGTGGTTTAGACGAGCCTGACGAGCCAGCAACGTTTTGTCCCAAACAAATTGGCCATCGACGAAGGTCATTTTGTCATTCAGCAAGTTTGTGACATCAAAGTCAACTAAATCGAAGTAAGTAACCAAGTCAGTAGCCTGGATGTTCTTAATCGTAACGCCTGGGAACAACAATTCTTGTTGAGTGTATGGCTTAATGTAGTATTGGAAGTGGAAGTATACGTCAGCAATCTTCTTGTACACCGAATAGAAGAGAGGATCACGCATCATGGTTTCAAAGTTAACAAAAACGTTGGGATAGACTTCGTTATCTTGAGGTTCAACATCGGCAAGATACATGTGAGTGAACATATTCCATTGGCGGAAGAAGTATTGGTCGTATACATCAACATTGCCTTGCATAACATTGCCAATGAATTCAATAGCTTGTGGCTTACGAAGATCGATGAAGGTACCATCTTGTGTTTTATAGTAACCGGTGGAAATTACCTCATCAAGGCGGGTGAAGAAGTTAGCTATTTTGTTTAACAGTTCAGCATTGGTGTAGCTTTGGATTTCATAGTAGTTTTTGCGGTAGCTGTAGCCGACACCGTTGTGGTAAATCAACTGAGGATCGTAACCAGCTTCATATTCAGCGTTGACCGAGACTTGCGGTATGTCGCCCAAACCATGAGACAAACGTTCTTGGTAATAACGAGCTAAGATTTGACGGACAGTGTAGAGGTAATTTTCACCACGACGATCTTTGTTCAAACCGAATGTTTTGCCATCTAAGAAGAAGGCATAATCCAAGTTGTAATAGTACCAGTAAGCATTCCAATCCAAATCTTCGGTGAAGTAGCTCAAAACGGACTCCTGATTGAAAATGTCAATGTCACGGGTATAGTCAACGGGCATCCAGAACATTTGGACGTCTTGCATGGCTTCAACGTATTTAGGATCTTGGTTGTATTGCTGAATATTGTCGCGTAACATGAAACGGTCTTCGGAGTACCAATTTTCACCCAGACCCATCAATTTCCACCATTGCCATGCTTTAAAGTCCTTGGTATAGAAATAGAAGTTCTTGTTAACTTGGTTGACTTGTTGTTGCTGCTGTTGTTGATTAAACTGTTGTTGTTGCTGTTGCTGGGTGAAGTAGGGAGCATAGAGAACATCTTTGTATTGCTTTTCGTACATAACCAATTTGCTCCAGACATCATAATCGAATTTTTCGGCTTGGTAGACGAATTTACTATTGAAGAAGTATTGCGGGAAGATTTCATAGATTGAAGGTAAAATCATTCCTTGAAGATCTTGACGATGAATGACAGCTAAGTTCAAGGCATAGATGAACATGTGCTCGTTAACGTGGACGCGGGCCCATGCAACGTTGTTTTGGAAGGTTTCGAAATTCTTGGCGAAGTAGAAGAAGTTGAATAGACCAATCAGTTGCTTGTTATGGGTCTTTACCAACGCACCGAAGAATTCACCTTGAGGCAAAAGTGCGCCAGCCTTCTGGGCTTGTTGGAATTTCTGCATATAATAGTCGTATTGCTACAAAGATACAAAAGTTTTACTCATTATAGTAACTATTGCAACAGCATGTATAAGGTAATAATTCGCTTACAATATATTCCGAAGGGTTAAAAGTGGCGGTCTGGGCCAACTGAATCCATTCCTCGAACATCAATGGGTCTTCAACACGGTACACAATTTCGAACAAGAACTTTTGTTTAGCTAAAAATTCCTTGCTAGCATATTTAACGTTTTGGTTTTTCTGTGACCCGTAAACGATGTTTTGTTTGTTTAATGGGTTGTAGGCGGAATTTTGTTGGTTGTAACCGGCGTTCTGTGCATTGTATGCAGTGGCCTGATAGCCGGGGATAGCTTGTTGGTTAATACGCGTCTTTTGATTATGGGCGGTCTGTTGCTGTCCAAGAGTGTGTTGTTGTTGGAAGACACTTGGAATGGGGAATCGGTGTTGGTAAGCGTTTAAAGTAACTTTTTGATGCTTGGGATTAAAAGCGGATACAGCCGCTAAGACCGCCAAAAATATGTAAGCAATTTTCATTTTGCTTGTGTTATCAATAGCTAAATTGTTTCCAATAAGATATGCACAGCTAATCCGATGCTCAAGGACTGTTATTCTTTTCAATTTGCCACCGAGTTTTTATACAAAACACAAATAAAGTTCAGAACTCTTATCGCGGTTTGTAATGATTGTTTTTTTTCTTTTTGGTCTCCATTATTTTTAGCATAAATGAATTCGACATATAATTGATAACAATGTTGCCTGTGTCAAAGATCAATCATTTAAATTTTATTTATAAACCGTTTATTTGCAATCACCATCTGCTGTTCACCAAGCTGTTTACATGAAATAATTATGTTTTCACAATTATCAGGCGATTTCTTATCGTTAAGTGCGCACGTTTAACCGTTTGCTATTATTTTGCCCTCCAAAAACACCTTTATGTATCGACATTGTAGTACATAGTTATCACGCGGTGATTCAATTAGAAAAACTTCCTCCTCCACTTACACCAATCGATCGTCAGTCAAATTTTTAAAATTTTAATTAATTCTAAAACAGGAAATTACAGTAAACCTAAAACAGATATTTCTTCTTATCCAAAATAGCTATTGTGATGTGTTTTTAATGGAAAACTCCCCAGTTGTAGTCATCCCGCAAAAGGGAAAACGTATTTTGAACCTATGAAATAAAGAATAATATTTTGAAACCAGTGACTTTATACGCTAGTCCTTTTTTGAATATCTGAGTAATATATATTTCTCTTAATAGTACAACAACACCATCCTTCAAAATCTCCTGATGATCTATACCAGTAGTCATAAGACGTACTTTGATCTTTTAATGGAGTTACTCGTTATAGGATGTTCTTGGTGATGTCTATTTGTGTCGGTAAAAACTAATAGATATATAATATATACATATGTGAGATTCTCTGAAGAAGCCGATAATTCAATTTTGTCAAATGTCTTTTTGAATTAATGTCCTAAACCAAGAGAATAAAGGGCAAGGTCGACCAATAATATTCATCAGTAATCTGGTTCATATACTGGCTTTTTAAAAGTAGGCGTTACATAGGAAGTGGCCCGAGTTTTCCGATCCGAACCATTTTTCATAGCTTTTATGTTTGAACCACAATACATTGGTATTCCAAAATCCCTCACAGTATGTCAAGAATTGTTAATTTCGTGTAGCTCGAAATTGGAATACTTTACCAACGACTTTGAAATCATTTCATAACTGCCTGAACACGTTTACAAGAAAACTGATCAGATTTTAAATATGCAAATTTCTCGTATTGGTGTCAGGGAGTGGCTACTAGGAATAATATTCAGCAAGGTCAATAACCCTGATAATTATATATCTTTTAGCTATGCACATTGACTGCGTGGGTTCATAGTTGTAATCATAATAAATAAGTTTTAGGAAAATAACATATGAGTGCATAATTACACAGTAATAAAAAAATAGATATTGCCCACGATTTTTATCTTAGCCTATCTAAATATAT
Source organism: Glossina fuscipes (assembly GCF_014805625.2). Classification (NCBI taxonomy): domain Eukaryota; kingdom Metazoa; phylum Arthropoda; class Insecta; order Diptera; family Glossinidae; genus Glossina; species Glossina fuscipes. Next base: position 5,793 of record NW_024004992.1, read on the forward strand.
TAAGTACGAATTATCAAAATCGGTTTGAGGATAATGCTTGTTCGTCACAATTGTACGCCAAATGTCCAAATGAGTTCGACTCTCTCTCACTTCCTTTAAAAAGCATGGTCTTTATATCTTCTCTTAACATGCATAGAAGATACATAGAATAATTTTCGAGAGCAATAAATGCCTCGCATGCATAAGTTTGCGATGAGAGGAAGACATTCTTAATGTCTTCACATTGATTAGGAGCATTATTGCTATAGCAGCCTATGTTATGCAAGGCCATTTCCAAAGTCTCATAAACAATTTCTTCGAGCAATCCGCTGTATAACCTGTACGTGATTGGAAAGCTGCTTGGTTAAAAATTCACGAGATGCTGGCTTTATTTTCTCGCTGTAGTTTGTTCGGCCACAGTAGCGCAGCAAACTTTCGCTTTTTCATTATCATTTCTGACGTAGTGTACAAGCTTTTTCATATCAAATTGCAACTAATTAACATAAATATATGTTTAGTTTGTTATATTTTTTGCAAAAAAAAAAGCTGATATATTCTTTTTGTGGAAGCATTTGCAGCACCTAGAAGGAAGATTCAAAAGTACATTTGCTCAATATTTTTAGGCACCTCCATATGTTCGGTTTTGTACCCGTCCGTCTATGTAACGTCTGTAGTAGTAGTATTTTGCTATACGCAAAAATGAAGCTAAGGGCTTCAAATTTAGTGGGAAAATTAGGAGTTCTTGCACGTGGAGAACACCCGTGTTTTTAAAAGTTGAGAAAGAAAATTGGGCTTATGCTCATTAATCGAAAACTACAACAGGTACAACTATATAACTATAAGAACTTACGCGTATATTCTATGGATTATCGCATCCTGTTCCCTAGGCCCACACAATGTTATAGAATATCGACGTTTATTGTGTTATGTTATATTTTATTTTCCTTGTTTCCTTTTTTAGAACAAAAGTGGTGCTGATGAAAGATGCGATAACAGCCAAATATAATGTTCTTACTTCTCTCAGAAAACTGTGAAGTAATTTATTGTAATTCATAGACAATTCTGAAATAAAAAATAATTTTACCCCTTTTGATATCATTTTGTATATTATTATTGTATTCATTTCATTCATGCATTCGGGCTTGGGAAAATGTGCCCATGGTTACTCTACTTAGTACGTAATCGTTTTCAAGTCATAAAAAAAAAAAATTTAACCGTAAAAGGTATTAATGTGAACTTTCTTTTATTTTAAATAGTTGTTCATGCCGTTTTTACTTAAAATTGGAATGAATGACGAATTTTTGTCACTTTTCGACACAGATCTGCTCTTGTTTCACCAACAACACCAATAAACTTAGTGAATAAGGTCATTGAGATTTCGTGGTTTATTGAAGTAAACACAAATAACCCCAAAGTAAAAAGTACAATAGACTTATATCGTAAGATCTTTGTAGTAAGCTTACGTAGGCATTTTTTGAGATTACATGGCATATTGCACAATTTTGTTGCAGCAACATATCATCCGAGTCGAAATCATCTAATTTTTGTCACAAAAAATCAGTTGTCATGTTTCTCTGGCATTTTCATTGTCTAAATGCAATGCAATATTCCAAAGAGATATTTTTAACATGCAAGCCACAGTCAAAAGATATGTATGTAAGTCCCTGAAGAATGTCAGATGTGTTTTCTCTACACCAATAGGGAAAAGTCCTGATTTACCAAGTCCTCTAACTGTATAAGAGGTTTATCTCACATGCGAGAAACCTGATCGTAGGCTTATTGTCTTCATAGTAAGCTTTAACAATTCCAACACGCTGGGCAACTACTGCTTTTCTCGAACAATTGCAAGAGTCGAACAATATATTGAACGAAAATGTGATCCAAATCTAAATTAGAAGCGCATTTTATTTATGTTCACTTTGGGAGCCGCAAAATGGATGACTCTATAACTATCGAGCTTTTCCAAAACTCAACGTAATTTCTTGGATTCTCTTATTGATTCTTCTAAGCAATTTATTTATGTGTGTTACGATCTTATTTATTATTTCGAATAATTTTTTAAAAACAACGTTAAGTTGCCTTGAATTG
>NW_024004993.1:0-4911 GCF_014805625.2 Glossina fuscipes
TGGCGATTAAAGCTGAACCAGCTCATCCCCTATCCGTTAAGTCAAAAAAAAAAACTATTTGTACAGGTCAACTAGTTGGATTGTCTGAGGGTACTTACCTAGACGGCTATGACACCAAACTGAACGAGTCTGTGCGATGCGCCGCTCTTTTATAGCCGGGGGTTTCGCTTGCTTGTCCTAATGCCAACATGCTCTATGTGTTTACATAAGTTTGAGGTAATATGCTTATGTGTATGCTTAGCTTAGGTTGGCTGTAGTCGCAACCTTAGTTACGACTCGCCTGATCCTACTTGTATACAACTTAAAACCAACTTACAACTAGCTTATTACTATGTTTGATCAAATAACTACTCGCTACGCACTCAGGTACCAAAACGCGTGATCCAATCACCGTTAGGTATGTGGGTGCTTGTGCACTGAGTTTGCATGTACTTTGTGTATAGCTTATTACTATGTTTTGTTCAAGAGTTTACTCACTAAGCACTCAGGCACCAAATCGCGTGATTCGATCACCGTTAGGTATGTGAGTGCTAGTGCACTGTGTTTGCATGTGTTTTGTGTGTTTTTACATGTGTGATCGTGTCTTTGTACAATGTGTGTATGCAGTTTATGCATTATCGTATGTTTTTACTATTTCTTTCCCTACCTAAGTTCAATTCTGCTTGTTTTGTTTACCCTAACGGTGCTACACATTCTGCGCATTTTTATACGTAGAGACTCTTGCTGAGGTTTGTTTTGCATGCAAGGATTTTCTACCTAAGCTTACTTCTTGCATGTTAAACGTGTTAGGGTTTTGCTTGGATTTATACTTTGAGTTTTATTTAGCCTTTGAGTTCTTGAGATTCTACTAGTATTTGTGCTTTGAGTTTTGTTTAACCTTCGAGTTCTTAAACATTTTGAGATTCTACTTGTGTTCTTAACATATTGATTTCTTGCAACTAAGTTTTTCTTTTATTTGGGTTCTTGACTCCGCTAACACATTTTGAGATTTGGATCTAAGCTTTTTGGTACACTGGGGTTTTTCATCTGTGCTGTGGTGGGCTTCTGTGGTTTTACAGAGGCATCCTCACTATGTGCTTGTACTTTTCTCTTTACACACATGTGGTGTGTGTTTCTATGAATTAACTCACGTGGGCCTGTACAATAGATGTTAGACATTTTTCTCGTTACAAGGTATAGGCATATTCAGTGTGTGATATTATGATTTTATCTGTATAAGGTATAGGTATACTTAGTGTGTGTTTTATGATTTTGATATTGGAGGGGGCTGTCCGTGTATTGCTTACAGAACGGCATGCGTGGACAGATCGGACTTGCTGACTGCGGATTGGGGATAGATGTCTAAGGCGGACGGACTTGTATTTCGTAAGGAAGCAAAATCGCTTCCTTACATCCCCCCCTCACTTCGGGAGAGAATAAAACTCGGATCTGACCCGAATACTTTTCTATTATTTTCTATTACTTTCTATTACTTTTCCCCAGCGGTGGGTGTCGGCCGATGATGCTGCTGCTGCCGTTGTTGGGTTGGCCTTGGCTCGTGATAATGTGCTGATCGTGACGTTGACGTTACGTTGCTGTAATTGCTGCTGTCGAAGATTTACCTGCTTTCGGGGATGTGTCGTGTTGAGGCTGCACCTGCTGCTGATGAGTTATCTGCTGTGGGCGATGTGAAGTTTTCGGGCTGCACATGCTGCTGATGATTTCCGTTGCTGCTGGAGTTTTGAAGTTCTGCACTGTACATGCGGCTGATGGGTTATTTGCTGTGAGTGATGTGAGGTTTTGAGGCTGCACCTGCTGCTGATGATTGCCGTTGATCTATTTCCTGTTTCCACCATGCATCCCACGGGATTACCTCACTTTTTTTGATGTTCGTGTATACTCGTTGATTTTTTTGTTGTTTTGTTTTTTCGATGATTTTTTTCCAGTTGGGGTTTCTCTGCTGATCCTTTTCTTTCTCTTGTTGATTCTTCTTTGTTTCTGTGTTGATTTCCTTCTGCTGGTCTTCTTTTGTTGATTTTTGTTTTCTGTTGATTTTTCTTCTGTGTTGGTTTTTCTGTTTTCTGTTGATTTTCTTCTGTGTTGATTCGCTTCGGCTGATTTCCTTTTGTTGATTCCTGTTTTCTGTTGATTTTTCTTCTGTGTTGGTTTTTCTGTTGATTTTTTTTGTTGATTTTCTTCTGTTGGTATCTTTTCCTTGTTCTTTTTTTTTTACAATGTCCGTTTCTTTTTGTCTTCTTTTTTCTTTTTGGTTTTCTTAGTGTTCTTCTTTTTTGGCAATGTTCTTTGTATTTATTTTTGTTGTTTTTTTTTCATGATCTTGTATTCTCGTGGATTTTCTTAGTATTTTTTTTCAATATTCTTTTCTTCTGTATTTCTTTTTTTTTCTTTTTTTTTTTGCTGCTTTTGTGTTCTCGTTGGTTTTCTCAGTGTTTTTTTTCTTGTTCTTGTATTCTCGTGGATTTTCTTAATTTTTTTTCTTTTTTTTTTGCTGCTTTTGTGTTCTCGTTGGTTTTCTCAGTGTTTTTTTCTTTGTTCTTGTATTCTCGTGGATTTCCTTAATTTTTTTTCTTTTTTTTTTTGCTGCTTTTGTCGCTATACGGCTCACCGCCTTATAGCTGGGCTGCAATGGTTTGGAATTGGGTCACCCTCGTGCAGCGGTAACCATTTATCTGCTTGATTGTGCCAGATGTATGCTTGTTTCGCTGCATCGCTCGTACGCTCCATATCGGTGCTGGAACCGTAGAAGATGTTGGGTGACGGTAAGGCTACGTCGTTAAATTGCCCTTGCTGTGGGCGATGGTGCAACCGCAGCCCTCTGTTGTTACTACTCGTATTAGCGCTAATGTTGCTGACTTTGCCTGCTTTGGATCTGTAACCTAGATCCTTTTTATTCTTGTTTGTTTTCCTGGATGCTGTGATCGCGATTGTAGTATCTTCTCGTGTCGTACCGCTGTGTAGTTCCTTGAACGCTCTCGCTGATCTCACGGTTGCGTTCACGACCCTTTCATGGGTTCCATACTTAGGCTCTGGAATAGCAGGCCTAGTTGTTGCAGCTTTGGCTGCTTTGTTCCTTGTTGTTGAGGGCATTGTTCTTGCTGCTCGGACATCTATTGTTGCTTTCTTCGTATTAGTTGGCCCGGATTCTCTCTCTACTTCGCAAGATGATAATTTTTTTACTTCGATAATCTTCTGTTCAGTTATTGCAGGCTTTTTATGCATCTTTCTGTTACGGTCGTTGTCTTCAGGGTTGCTTTGATTTTCTACTTCGCTCTCGTGAACGCTACGATTTGCTTGATCAATAGGTGGTGGCGGAGGAACAAGTTTCTCATAATGCTCAGCCCCGGTTGATAGCGGCTCTACTTTCAAACCAGATGCGTCTAAACCAAACGCGTAATCTTGGTGTTGTGTAGTAATTCGCTTGGCAATGTGGGCATGCTGTTTTTGCTGCCTAACTTCACGGAATGGCCGGCTACGGTCAACACAGCGCCTGTTTTCGCCAGGAAGTCCATACCCAGGGTAAGGTGGTCGACGTTTCTTCTCACCACCAATAGCTCCACGTTAAAGGACATATGGCCTATCTTCGCCTCTACCGTTATGCTACGTTTGCTATCTTGTGATGCGCCATCTACCATTCGAATGGTGTGGCTTCTCCTGTTGTCGCTAGGCCGCCAATGGTGAGGGAGGCTACCAGGGTGCTTCCGGTCATTTCCACAGTTTTTGGCACCGCATCTGGCGGCAGCATCCCTCGTTCTATCGATTCATACACTGTCATACCTCGTGCGTGTATATGTTGACTGGCGGTTTGTCGGCAGCAGTCCTTTGTCAGAACGCCCGGGCGGCCACAATCCCAACAGAACAAAACACGCTGATTAAGACAATCGCGCGCAAGGTGGCCTGGTTGGGCACATCGATGACAAACGTTTCTGCTGGCACTGCTGGTATTCATCGTGGTCGGGGCATTCTCTCTTGGTGCACGGCATATACCTGATGTCACCCTTGGCAGGGGTGCCACTGTTGGGGCGGGGATATCTTCGAATCGCTCTCCCAGAGCTATTAACTCATTTAGGTCTTTGCTGGAGGTGTCCCCGAAGAAAAGTTGATACTCCCGCTGACTGTTTCGGGCGATTCTGTCTAGCTTCTGTTGTGTCGTATAATCAAGGTGCCGCATTAAGTCCTGCAGGCGGAGCGCGTAATCTCTAAATTTCTCGCCGGCTAGCTGGAATGTCTGTCGCACCTGGTCATCTAACCGTTCTAGGTATCGGGTGGGCAAGAAGAATTTGAGGAATTCCTGCCTGAACTCCTGCCACCCTGCCCATACTCGACGGTTATTCCGGTACCAGATGGCTGCTTTACCATTCAGCAGCTCCATGGTGATTCGCGGCATGATGTCTATGGGCAAATCGTATACTTCGCACAATTCTTCTACGCGTGCGATGAACTCCAGGGCGCAGCTCTCGCCATCGTAACGCACCGACCATTTACAGATGCGGTCCATGGCCGCGCCACATGAGATGCGTTCTTGCGCCTGGCGCTTGGGACTTGCACCTCGCACGTTGCCTTCCGGCAATTGCAGCATTCTTGGTGTGTATTGCGCCTCCAGTTCTGTTAGCTTCGCCTTCTGCTCCGTTGGTAAGTCGGGGGTTGCAATAAGGGCTGTCACTGCTTTCCGCATATCCTCGACAGTACCCTTGGTGTCTAGGTCGAGCGATCCACAGATCTCGCTCAACTCCTCCTTTCGCAGGCTGTATAACCAGGATGTTTTCACCATGCTGGCTCCTTCCTTAGCCACTGTTTCAATAAGCTCACGGCTTGTATGCTTACTTCCTTGTTTCTGCTGATCCGAAGGTCCCTGCTCGGGCGCCACTTGTAACGAGTTTCCTTAGGCAGGGTATACCCAGTCAATCCAGGATC
>NW_024004994.1:0-1583 GCF_014805625.2 Glossina fuscipes
TCTAACAAATGCAAAGAGGTTCGTATTAATGAGCTGGAAGTCAATTTTTTTGCATTTCCACGGTGCGAGCTAACCGCTTGTATGAAATGCTTCAGCTCCACCAAAACGTGTTGTTTTAACATTTTAGCAAATGGCTGAAAAGACTGGTGTGCGCTCTTTTTCAATTAAATTCTTTATTTCGGCTTTGAAAATTGATAGTCTTTATCAAATTAAATAACTATTAAATACTTCTCAGCGAAGAACGGCTAGCATTATCGCATTAACGTTGCCATATCTTAAAAAAAAAAAAACTGTATTCACCACCTTTTTACAGGTAATATTTAGATTAGAATAAATTTAATATGAGAGAAATCATCGATTTCGAAGTACGCTATAGAACAAAGCAAAAATTAAAAAAATTCCCTTTATTTAAAAATAAATTTTTGTTTATGCCAGGTGTTGATGAGAGTGGTTTCTAACATTTGAGGTTTAAAGGTCGAGTTTATTGTAAAAAGCAAATAGAACATTTCTCCTTTACGTAGATCACTTTGTAAATATTTACTGATTTAATGTTGCCACAACCACCAGCCAAAACCACCTATCATCATCTTATCTTATCGTCTAATACAAAAGATTTAATATCATTGGGCGCGCTTTTGTTTTTCGATGCTTACTGCAATGTCATCTTAAGGAACTAATTTCCCACTCACGGCGGTCCTCGATAATCAAACGAAGAAACCGTATAGGATTTTTGCAAAATGAGTGAATTTACGAATCTTCTCATCAACAATCTATCCTTAAATCAATCCTTCTCTTTTCAAGATACTAGCGATGTAGGCTTTTAAGTCAAAAAGCATTCTTTCAAACGATTTCAAGAAATTAAAAAATTATACAAATGAAATGACAATAATGGCTTTGCTTGGGGGTTTCTTTCTTTAGTGTAAAATGATTTATTTTTAACATAAAAAATGTATTAAGCTTAATTTTTTTTTTTTTTTAATTGAGGTTTAATAAGAACGCATTTCAAAATAGTCTTTACTTAATGGACAAATCTAGATTAATTACAAAAATATAACAAAATTAATGCACCGCCCGTCTCTTGTTCTTCCATAACCCATTCGATATGCTCATTTTCTTTGCACAAGTCTTTATATTCGTTTTTGTGTTGATGCTTGTTTTCAAAACCGTTTGTAATGTTATTATTGGTCCTTTGATGAGCAAATTTTTCATCGAAAGAATGTTCATCTTCTTCCGCAGCCTATTATAGCTATCGGCCTTTAACTGATCTCAAACACGAATGATGAAAAGCCTGCGAATATATAAACATATATGGTGTTTAAAACTATTCGGTAATCTTTAAGAAAGGCCTTTATTATGCAAATGGAAATTATGCAAATGTAATAATGTGTGAGTTTTCTACTACCAACAGAGATGTACTGAAATCTTTGTGGCCCTGTTAACTCTAAAAATTGTTTATATATTTATCCCTGAAACAATTTTCGTTCTTATATAGCGATCTGTGTTCATCACCTAATAAATAGAGATATATTTATTTAATATCCTCGTTTCAAATATTAAATAAATACAAAAATCGCTGCAATTAA
>NW_024004995.1:0-1030 GCF_014805625.2 Glossina fuscipes
AAAACATTGAGTACATCAAGCCTCGGAAATTCGGCTTCCAGATGCTTTTTAGCCAGGATTTCGTCGTGTTCCTGTATTTTGGCGACTAGCATGCCATCAATTTCGGAGCATGCTTCTTCTCTCGTTAGCGTTAGGTCGCTTAGGCATGCTTGGCAGTTTAGCTGCTCACGGATGTATTGGGCTATTCCATAGCCTGTGAGCAGCCTGAAGTATTCCGCCTCGTTAAGGGTTAGACGTTTGGCAGCTACTTTGTACGGCACCCCATTCAAATCGTAATGCAGGAACTCATCTTCGGCCTGGGCTGGTGTCTTATAATTCAGGTTTTTAATGAGCTCGTAATCTTTATCCGTTCTTGATCCGCCTCCCCAAAATTCTAATTGCTGTTTCATTAGTCGGGTGCCCAGCTTCATCACATCTTCCACCGGTCTCGTTCTCTTTCTCCTGCCTGGCGCCATCTTGCAGAAAAATTTCTGCAAGAGGTCTTGGCTAACCCTGTAGGCGTGTATAGTTATGCCAGGGTAAGCCTCCAGCAGGTCGTTCATTATGATGATAAAATTGTTGATGGTGTTCAAGGCAGGCTCAGTTACCTGGTATATTTCGAAGTTAGCCATTAAACAGGTTTTGACTTTCGCCAGCACCGCCTTCTGCCCTTCCCATTGGGCGCTGCATATCTTGCCTGTGTGTACGACTTCGCAGAATTCAGTTAGAGAAGCGATAACTTTGAATGTGCGTAAGTCTTTTTCTGCAGAAATAATTTTTCTCCGCACAGCGACGTTTAAGTTTGCCACTGTTGCGGGAGTTAATAGCTGCATACACCTTTTCATTGATTGTCCAGAAGTGCTGATTAAGCATGCACCTCTTCTCTTCAAGTGATTTGAAGTGCTGAGTTTTCTCGCATGCGCCCTAGTGGCGACGGAAGTGTCGAACAGTCTGCTGTTTATCATCAGCCAGTAAAAGCTGTACATTAGATGTATGTAGTCGACCAGATAGTATATTGTATAAATGGTGCCGTCCGCTCGCTTTCTTTTAT
>NW_024004996.1:0-1061 GCF_014805625.2 Glossina fuscipes
CGGCCAGCAATCTCCGATTCGCAAAAATGACGATATCACCTAGAAACTTGAAAAAGAATTTGGAAGGGACTCAAACTTTGCCAACGTCGCCTAGACGCGTATTCAACAAAAACTTTTATTTTGAAAGCAGAAAAAATCGGCCGCACCCACTCCATGCTTTAGAGCATGTAAATACTCTTACTACTGTACTTTTTTCATCGTTTTCACGATAACGATGGCGATGGGTATAAAAGATTCGGTCAAGAGCGATTATAATTTTCTTACATGTTTTTAATAGAAATCTAAGAGATCGCTTTAAAATCATGTTTTGCCTGGAAGATGAACCATATGATTTGGTTTTACTTTCATAAATACATCAATGCTTTGCGTTCACGCACAACGCAACACAATTTTTGTGTTCATGTACAATTCAAGTACATACAATCAATTTTACTTTGACTATTCGTGAGTTACTTACAACGCATTACACAAGCATTTTGTTTTGCGCCTAAGGCGCCGATTTTAAGTAAAAGAATATGTTGACATGTATTAACATAGGTTACAATGCAAGCTATATAATGTAGTATATAACTTCATTCTCTTAATTCTTTTTGCTTCGTCTTGACGTCGATGCTTGGGGGATAGAATTATACCAATGATCCAAAAAGAGTACGTGGAGTTCATTATTTCACCTGTTACGAAGAGAACGCATGAAAAATGGCAAGCGCAGCAGGTATATTAGATTTGTCATGAATGCTTGTCCCATAGTCTCTATGTATGTATGTATTCTTGACCAGTATGACAAAGCAAACCCTTCTTGATATTTAAATTTGTTTATTAAAAGACCAGAGAAAACAACCATCGAAACTTAATTAGCAAAGTCTATCTACTTTAATGATGTCGAACAATCTTGCCCTCGCCTATCACTTCTCTCTCAAGAGGTCAAGTTAAAAAAAAGCAATTGATTTTGTGTTCCATTGGTCCATTGGCGATTTTGCGTCGTTGTGTTAGACTGTAAACCTAAATGTAAAGCCCATAATGTAATTTAAACAGCTGAGAGGCAGTTTTGTATTATCTCTCAT
>NW_024004996.1:1161-1833 GCF_014805625.2 Glossina fuscipes
CGTTGGCGTTTGATTTTTATTGATCTTGTCCGGAAACGTGTTGTTGTTTGCTGGAAAATTATATTAAATTGTTATATTAATTGACTATCTTCCATTATATAGAATAAGTAAAAATGCTGTAGTCGAACAAGACCGTCCATTAAATACCCTGCACCACATCGTCCTCTGTTTATTTTGATGATAGTCCCTACAGTTAATTCTTTTTGATTAATTTGCTACTATGGATCAATTTTCGTCATGAAATCTTTTTCTGACGGGGCTTAACATATATGAGAAATTTTATATGGAGCTTGCTTCAAGAAATAGACTCATGTGCTTCAAATTGGGTTCGCTTAAGTTTTATGTCAAATTACTGTCATGAACAAATTTTCATCATAAAACATTAACAATTAGGCTTTTTGCCTAGTAAAACTTTACATTTCCTACGAACGATAAATGCAAACTTACCTTTAGCATGTAGCGAATCTTCATTTATATGAGGCGGCGACGGGATAGCTGGATTTGACTTTGCGAGCGGACGAGCACGACTTCAAAATGATGATACATTTGCAACTGGTTCTTGGATCCAGTTTTTGTCAATCAGCAGCAAATGTATGATGAAGCCTAGGAGGTTAGTCCGGTGACTTCTTCCATTGGGGCAGGAGCCTTTTTTCTTGAAAAAGTCAAGTTGCT
>NW_024004997.1:0-2270 GCF_014805625.2 Glossina fuscipes
GAAACCAGCGACTTTAGCGCCCGACGAGACCTTAGACGACGTTATACGTTATGAAGTCAAAGAAATAGGGACACATGTGTATGTTTTTCTTTAAAGGAGCACCTGTTTGCACAATCAATCCTTTGATGTTGTGTATAAAGGCACAATCATTGCAATAATCACTTCTACTTAAAGGCAAGAAATTTTTGTGTGCTTTATGGCAATCCGCTTAGAAAAGTTCGATTTTTATATCGCCCACGCCCGTAAAGTAACCGACTGCAGAGAGGAGAACAAATACCACTATTCAGTATCGATTCAAAATCGTTAATAACTTTTCAACAAATTTTCCCACATTGTCCTGAATGAACGAACTCTTATAGCTTACAGTTTGCTATACATTCCATATAGCAGCGACACAAACACCAACGCTTGAACATACGTGATCCACGAAATATTTGAATTGCTGATCAGTTCGTATTCCAATAATGACACACAAAGCAAGGATATTTTATTATTTAAAACCTCTGCTAACCCAATATGTTCAAATTCCAAGTCATACATTTATTTGTAAACCCACCATTTTTATCGTTTCTCGCAATTTTAAATTAAGAAAACGTTAATAAACACCTCCTTGCAAAACGAAAGCATCATTATTCTGCTTCACTAAGAGAAATCATTCATTGCAACATGATCACGTGTTTGTTCAGTATGAGAAGATATTCGTAATTTTTGTATTATATATGCTTTTTAAGATAAGATAAACAAACAAAATAAGGCATAAAAAAGTATATACTGTCTCAGAGTGGGAAAAAATAATTTCATTTTGAGTTTTTTTGAAACAATTTTTTTTGCTATATTTTGTTTTTTAAAGTCAATAAAGTAAGTTAAATAAGAGAAAACGTAGTCTACCTTACGTTAACTCTTTTTAATAATTTTCAATTCAATTCAGCTATTTTCAATTTTGAACCTTTTCACTTCTTTCTTCATTACGTAAAATTTGCTTGTCTTGTCACTAAAATACCGTTAATGGTTTCTTTTTGTAAGTATCAAGCATGTGTCAAAAATAAGTCTTGTCAAGCAAGTAAAAGAGGTCGTAAAGAAGAAGAAGAAGAAAGTAATCTTTGAAATCATATGTCGAATGCAATTGATGCCGATAACCATTTCAACATAAAAAAATTTTTATTTTTTTTTGGTATGTAGAATGGAGATTGACTAAGCCAGTAGATTTGTGGTTTATATGTCCAACATAAAAAAATAAATATTAAAAATTGAAAACATATGTTAAAACATATAAGAAATAAAAAAGCGAATATCGTAACTGATATGGCAAACAAATGCAAAGAAAAGTAGAAATAGAGAGAGGGCAGAGTTGCTTTCAATAAATTGCAACGCTTCGATAAATGAGAAATTCTCTCAGACTGTTAAAGTGGCAAAAATTTCCAATACCAATCTGTGTGCAAAAACTTCGGGATTCTACTAAGTTTGAAGCCGATATTTTTGCGATCACGAGAGTATCACAAAATTAAAAAAAAAAATTATTATATTAAAAACCATATATATTATAAAGTGCTTCTATATCGCTCCAATAATATTATTTAAAAACAAATTTTCCGGTGGCAAGTAGGAGAGTATAGTCGTTTAGGCCAAAATTTGTACTTTCTCAGCGACATCTGTTAAGGCTAAAGTGGCGTTGATACAAAAAAAAATCTTTTTTTCATTAGAAAATGATTATAAAAGGTGTAAGCACATCAACTGCTTCTGCTGCGCAGCAAATCGAAAAATTGTTTGATGTTATGGTTTTTGGGAATGGTTGAATACCTTTTGACCTTTATGAAAAATTTTAAAATGCACCCTTTGTGTTCCTTCAGCTCCAATCAAATAGCATATATTCAATAAGAAAAAATATTCAATTAATATATTCTTTCTTATGCTTCGTTAACAACAAGAATTTGCACTTTTTTGTTAAGTACTTTATCGAAAAATTTTCACTAAAATTTGAACACAGATAAACATGTTGCGCTTGTCTCAATGGGGCTTTGCCCATTTTTTCCAATAGACCTTGCTTTGCATTTCATAAACACGAAATATGATACGATCGAAAGAAAATAACTCCTTTTCGCCAGTGAAAACGTTTGCGAAGGCATTTTTCTATAATTTTAAATTAAATATAAGAGAAATTAAAACACCTCAATTCTTTTGAAAGGTATATTAGTTACCGAGCCCAACGAGATTTTTAAATCATCAATAAGTACGCGTTGATCATCTGCCAAGCTACTCGATTTATCGCTAAA
>NW_024004998.1:0-7881 GCF_014805625.2 Glossina fuscipes
TCGCCAAACTGTTATCGCAGTTCTGTCGCTCCGGCGTGGATCTGTTGGGCAGGGCGGCAATATAAAGAGGGGGGTTCGTGAGCGGTACGCCCACCAGATCGTGCATTTAAAACACGATAGGGGTCGACTGTTCAGGAGTGGAGAGAAGTCATTTGATGTGGGGTCCATGAAAAGTAATCGGGGGGGAAACGGAACCTCATGTGCACACCCACGCCGTGTTTCAGCTACAGCACGGGAGTTAAGAAAAAAAAAAACAAGTCCCAAAAGGATTTTCCCAATTTATAACCTTTGTTATTATTAATATATTTATCTATAACTTTTTATAAGTAATATCTGTTTCTATAACCTTTCTTATTATTAATACATTTATTTGTAACCTTATTATAAGTAATATCTTTTTATTAACGAGCTGTAATGCTAGCACTGCCCTAGGAGGGCCAAGATTTCGTTTGTGTTCGGTCCTGAACAACAATAGCAGAAGAAAAAAAATAAAATCCTTGGCGTATAGAGCATTGCTGGCATCCCCATTCAAGGTGTACACCCCATACGAGGGTTATATATACATATACAAAAAAAAAAAGAAACCCAGAAGATACGATATAAATTTATACAAAGATAAATAACAATATACACAAACTTTTATATATATACAAATTCCCATTCAAGATAGTAAGAGAACATAGCTCTGAAAAGAAAAAAATAATTGTAATTGAAATTTAAAGATTTGAAAATCTATGTGCGTCAAGTCACTTATATACATGTAAAGACAAAAAGAGAGAAAAAAATATTCTTAAGCATTGATTGAAAACGAAAAGATATAAAAGAAGAAAGAAACATTTGCACAATAGAGTAAGCATACAGAAAATTTCTAACGACGAGTACTATGGCCGCTTTGCTTGTTTTGATTCTTTCTCGTCTTGGTGGTCGGTTTGACCACGTTAATTGCTTCTTTGTTTCTATTGATTGTTCTGCTTCTGTTTCTTTGGTCGATTGTACTAAGTTACGGCTACGAGATCGGTTTGTTGAGTTAAGAAAGGGGGGTAAATTGGTAGTTTTTCTTCGAATTTTTTCGCCTAGTCCTAGCGGTTCTAGGGTATTGTCTTCGGGGAGTTTTGCAAAGATTTACGCTTTTACCTGTTGTACGATAGCAGTAGGGCGGAAAACGTAGCAATCGGGGGGTCTAACCTAGTATGAACCCAAGCTTCAATCCAGCCCACGCTTCGCAAACGGTAGACGAGTCCCTGGCGATCCGATTGGATCCAGTATTCCAGCGATACCAGCTCGGAGGAAACTACACCACAGTAGAGTATCCTGCAGATAGCAGTGCAGCATCACTTTTTAACAGCCTCAGCAGAAAGCTGAACCACCTTTTCAAAATGTCAGACAACGAAACTACAGACATCACTCACAACGCCAGTGGCAACATCGCAGGTGATGGTCGCAGCGGTCACCGCCAACCAGGCCCAACAGGAGAAACAGCTAGCTCGGATCTAGACCTAGCAAGCATGCTAAAGCAACAACACGAAATGCTCCTAAGCTGTATCCAAGAAATACGCCACCTAAAGCAAGAGAAGTCCGCAGTAACGCATCGAACCCAAGTACGAGACAGCGAAGGGACATAAAATTTTATAATAGCAGCATCGATTTCAACACCATAACAGCAAATGCCACCCCAGTCAGTAGCGCAGCCTAGCGGCGGTCACCACCACGACCAGCAGACAGGACAACAGCGGACCAGCGATGAAAACGCCCGGAGACGGAACATAGACCTCAATTGCTGGCACGTTAAATTCGACGGCTCTGGTAAGGGTCTTACGGTCGAGAGCTTTGTGTTCCGAGTGGAACGGCTCAGGCAGCAGCACCAGATAAGCCATGAGGAATTATTTGCCGAGTTTCACTGTCTAGTGACCGGTCAAGCCAGCAAATGGTATTGGCAGCTGCTGGAGGATAGAGAAGGAGACGTCATTTTTGATTATTTCGCGCTAAAAGCTGAGTTCCTCAATCAATTCAAGACCGCAGACTCTGATTACGAATTGATTAGAGAAATCATGGAGCGGAAGCAGCAGAACGCCGAGACCTTCGAGGACTATTACGCGGAGATACACGACCTAACATTCCGCCTACGCAGAAAGATCCCTGAGGCAGAAATGATCAAAATAATGAAGTCCAACGTTAAGCCCAGTCTGGCCGCACTGATTTTCGCCACCAAAGTAGAAAGCATTGGCGAGTTCAAATCCGAATGTAAGAGGGCAGAAAAGCTGTTGAGAGAAAGTAGAGGCAGGCCGAAACACGTGAGCGAGATCGGTCAGGGAGGTGAAAGTGGTGACGGAGGTCATCGCGAAGCAGTTGAAGCTCTAGCGCCGCGGCATGGTCCAAACAGCGACAGGCAACGCGAAAACGGTGGGGCTATGAAACACGAAAAGAGATGGATCAACACAGGCAACACAAGTAACCATCCGAACGAGCGACACCATCTGCAACCAGCAACGTCATGTGCAGGACAGCCAAAACAAGAGGCAACAGCAGCAATAGTAACACACCAGCACCAGCGATCGCAGTGAGGACAGCGCAGAGCATGGCCTTCTGCCAGTCACCCTTCCATCTGATGATATGCTATGTGTGCGGTATGCCGGGAGATTATTTCCTAAGAAATCCAGCGGAAGGCACCAGAGAAAATCGATGCAGGTGTCCGTTCCACAACATGGTCTGTTTCGTCTGGCAGGGGTTCCCGGCTTGCCTCGCCAGCCTGGTGTTTTCCGATGCGGGTAAAGCGCAGTAGCTCTCATTCCTGCCGCATACGAAACAGACCCGGACCAACAACAGCAACAGCGACAAAAATAGCAATAACAGCACCCCGACCAACAACAGCAACAACGACAACAATAGCAATAACAACACCACCAACAACAGCAACAGCGACAACAATAGCAATAACAGCACCCCGACCAACAACAGCAACAACGACAACAATAGCAATAACAACACCAACAACAGCAACAACAACAATAACCACAAAAACAACACCAACCACAGCAGTGACAATATTAACGCGAGCAGCAACAGGCGCAACTATAACACCAGCAACGGATCAAGACATCCCCAAGTACAGAAGCTTAGCACAGAGGATCGCGGACTACCAGCAGAAGCGACACGAGATATTTAGCGCAGAGATTTTTAGAAGGCGATCGCTCACGAGAAAACATAGAAAGATTCTGATCTTACGCCAAAGGAGGAAGGCGTACAGGAGGTTTCAGCAAAAGGAGATCTCAGCGATTGTTTCCCTAGAGCACGATGACAGGATGTTTGCTCGGACCAAGGTCGACAACACCGAAGTAACCGCTCTTCTGGACACAGGAGCCAGCGTTAGTTGTTATGGGGCCGGAGCAACGAGATTCCTTGAGAATTGAAGACATAGAGTCATTAAGCTACGGAATCAACACGTCAAAACAGCAGACGGAAAGAAGACATCCGTAAAGGGACTCATTACCTTACCCGTCGAGTGGGAGGGCGAGACCAGGAGTATTGAATTCTATATAGTACCAGAGTTGCGGCAGCAATTTTATTTCGGCATCGACTTCTGGAAAGCTTTTGGCTTATCTGTCGCCACCAAAGCAGACACTATTAATTCTCCGAGTAAATGCCAAGTTTTAGACGCCATAAGCCAAGGAAACGATAACTCCAAGAGCCGCCGAAACTCTTCACTTCAACTGACTGATGTAAAGCAAAACTTTCTAGGTGAAGGTAAGGAAACATTGCCACACAACACACGCGAAAAGTTCAGCGGATCTATTGAAATCACCTCGTCAACGTCACCTTTACGTAATCAGCGTCAACAACAGCAGCAGATCCAGCTCAACAACGCCGAAGCGACAATAGCAGTAGTAAGTCACCATAACCAGCTATTGCCTGCTGCGACAGCTATTAGCGACCGTGCTAGTCATGCTAATCAAAACAAACTGGCGAAACGTACACGCATCAACAAAAATTTAAGTAGCCAACATAGTACACGGAAATCTTCAAGGCCTCATCCACCTGCAACTACCATAACAACAAATCAACATCGTCACTAATCACAGAAACAACAGCAACTGGAACACTCGACACCAAATTATCATCCACATCAGCACCATCACCATCGCCATAGCGTGCAGGATCAGCAACAATTGCCTTCAACCAAACAACCTGCTGGCAACAGTACTACAGGTGATAATTTCGGCACAGATGCTACCGTAACTGCAACAGCTCAGCATAGTAAATCTTGTTTTCAGCCTGCTCCGCAAGTGTACATAAACCAGATTCCAATAAATCTAGCATCAAGCGGCCGCTCAACGATGATAAGCAGTGAATTCGAATTCTCTACCAACACGGGTGGTGGAAGTAATAATGATGGCAGCAGTAGTCGAACACCTTTCGACTTGGCCACGGAAGCGTTAAGAGGTTCACGACCCATAGATCGCGAAAGGTTGCTAAACTTGTTGCAAAGAATCGCAAATGAAAATCAACAATATCGGATGCAAAATCAACTACTCAAAGGGTTGCTCGACTTACGGAATGAACAGATTAGACAGCTTAGTCACAAGGTGCAAGTTCGATGACACCAGCTAGAAGACAGGACGGAAGCTAGGAGTATAACAAGCCAAAGATATTCTCTTCTCTAAAACCTCTTGAGTATACACCGAATCTGCCCGGCTAACTCAGTCGGTAGAACAGAGACTCTTAAATTCAGGGCGTGGGACGAAGCCACACGTTGGTCCGTAGTAGTCGACCGTCGGGGGTATAGTCGGTCTGTCCGCGGACTATTTGACGTACACATTCCACACCGCAGGCGATATCGATGGGTCCGAGCTGTAACGGCCGCGAACAAACCTTGGGTAGGGTGTCTGTCGGTCTGTATCAACCGCAAGTATCGGAATAACGGCATGCCGTTAGACAAAATCATGCGATTTTGTAGTACTGTTTATAAATCATATGATCTTGCGGGATATGTTTATTTTACTCTTCTTTGATTTCCTTGTTTACAAGTACAGGCAAAATCGTATGATTTTGCGGTACTCCTTTTTTTCCTTTTGCTTTTGCAAGCATAGGCAAAATCGTATGATTTTGCGGGATCTATGCTTGCTCTTGTGGGAGTAGCGGCAAGCCGTTATAGAGAGAGCAACAGGAAGAAGAAGAGGGAAATTGAGTAAGAAGGAGAAGTCTGTCTGCGTTTTAAATTTAAGTCAGAGTGGATAGTTTTAAAGTTGAGTTTTTAGTTCTAGTTGAGTTGCAGTGTAGACCTCAACGAGTGCGCTTGCTTTTCTAGTGTTTTGATTGTGCGGCTGAGCCGTGGTGGTTTTTTTTTTTTCTGAAATATGGGCTCAAACTGAAAATCGAAAGTCAAAAAATAGGATATATTTTAATTAAAACCTCAAAGAAAAGGATAAATTTTAATTAAAACCTCAAATAACAGAAAAAAAAAACAATAAAAAAAAGAAGGTGGAACAATTAAAAGAAGCATAAGAGAAGCAGGCAAGAGTAATGGCTGCACCGTTCTTTCAATACGTTTTTTTTGTCAAACAAGAAGCGAAAAAGTTTTCTTTTCAACAGAACAATGTTTTATAATAAAAAATAGAAAAGGATTTACATAAACAAAAAAAAAAAAGAAAAAAAAAATAACCAATACAGCAACTTGACAAAGTAAACGCAATTGGAGTAAAGAAAAAAAACTGCACGGCTTAAGAAATTTGTTCGGAAGAGAAATTAATTAAATAAGATAAAGAAAATTGTAAAAATTATTTATAAAAACTCAGGAAATTGCTAATAAAAAAGTTCTTCAACATTATCATCAAAAAGATCCCAGTTTATTATTGCAAACAGCGTTTACCCGCGTGCACCTACGCACACAGCAATGGAAATTAAAGTTTGTATGGGAGTGGAAAAGGCTTAATAGAAAGAGGAGCAGGGATTGCGGATGTAGCAGCTACCGCGGCCGACACTGCACCGACGCCGATGCTTGTATTGTAAGTCATTTTTAGTCTATTTAATTTTTTTGTCCCCGATGAGTGGCTAAGCGCGAGCTGCCACCGCTGTGGCTGAGACGAAGGGGTGTGCATATGATGGCACTGTAGGGAGGACTCCAGACGACGACCGACTGACTTACAGTGGACAGACAGACGGCAGACAACCGACGGGACTTTTCTTTTTATTTTATTTTTATTTCTTTGTCAGAAAAAGACAAATACTCAGCCGGCAATGAAAGTAAAGAGTCTCATGACAAAGTGGCGCCCAACGTGGGGCCTATTATAATAATTTTTAAACTATTTAAAGAAAATTTTAAAAATTAATTAAAGAAAAAAAAGGAAAATTTTTTTCTTTTATTGATTAAAGTTGATCGCCATAAGACCGTGACAAAGTGGCGCCCAACGAAATAGTTAACCGAAGTATAAAGTTTAAAATAATTAAAGAAAATTTGCAAAGTAATTAAAGAAAAAAAAAGGGAAAAATTTTCTTCTTTTAGTGGTTAAAGTTGGCAGCTATAACATGACAAAGTAGTGCCCAACAAAACTACCCTATTAGACGTATACATGTACATATGTAATCCTGTAGTAATGATTTCTATTACAACCATCAATGATGCATACATGCGTGTATATGTGTATTTTTATATGTATACGCTGCTAAAATGTGATACTTTTGTGATAACACAATTTTGCATACCTATACATACATCTACGCGATCTACGTTTGAAGCGAAGGTAGCATAAGAAAAATAGTCACTTGTTTAGCTAGCAAGTTAGCGTCCCTTCCAGTACAAACTACAGTGTTCTTGTAGGGATAATATAATATTTTGGAAAAAAAAGGGGGGGGAAAATTTTAAATAAAATTTTTTGTTGTTCCTTTCCTTGATTTGTTTAATTACTCTATACCAGCATTTCAGGTTGTCTGTCTGAAGTTACCAATGCAGTTCACAGGAAAACAGTGAACCGGTGATTTCAATTTTTGATTTTAATTTCTAGTTTCATCTTGTCATCTCCAATGTTAACCAATTTCAACACATATATATATATATATACAGCTCCTTAGCTGCGAGGTATTTCAATGTGTACAAAAAACATCCAGGTTATGGTTTACTTTTTTTTTTTATGATCCCCTTAAGATTTCTAAATTACAACTTGGAATAGAAATGCTAACGCCTTTCAAAGCTATGTGTCTGTTCTCTTTTTAATAACCGAACCTGCTAAGTTTGTCTGATGAGAAAGTTTTTTATTTCATGAATATTTACAAAGAATCTAGAACTAATACCATATACTTAGTAGTAGGGACTCGCAAGTAAAGTAAAGAGTTGGAGCTATATCGATAAGAGGCATACGATGCGCTCTGCAATTGTCTTATTTTGACAAACAACCCAGCCGAGAATCAATTAAAGTAATTTTGAAAGTAGATGATTTTTTTTTTTGTTTGCTGTAGGGTTGAGTAGATTGATGGATGGGGGGGTGAATGGCCCTCTCAGAATAAATTGTTTATTTTTCCCAACGCGAAATATATATAACGATAATAGTATAGCGCAAATGTAATGGTACAGAGTCAAGACGAATTCAACTTATGTTACAAATAAATCGATTTCCTCGCGTGATAGATTCAATTAGTTGCTTTAGTGCAAGGTGGCTTCGCTACACAAAGTGGCGCCTGGCATCAGGCCAACTTTATTTCGTTGAATTTTACCGAAGGAACGGGAGGATTTGCTAGATTTCCTTTTTAGTAATTGTATTGGGTAATGTTTACAAAAAAAATATAAAAAAAAGTAATAATCATAATAATAAATAGCAATATAAAGGGGGGTTCGCCAAACTGTTATCGCAGTTCTGTCGCTCCGGCGTGGATCTGTTGGGCAGGGCGGCAATA
>NW_024004999.1:0-7660 GCF_014805625.2 Glossina fuscipes
AATAGTAGGCAGCAGGTGCAATAACAAGGCATTAAAAAAATTTTTTTTGTGTTGTCGAGTGGATATGAACTAAGCCAATAAATTAGTGTCTTATATGTCCATTTTAAAGTCTGTGACTAATCGCCTTTTTTATAAAACAGATCCTACTTTTAATATTAAGCCCATATCACAAGCGGTTTTTAATTCCTGGGTGATCAAAGTACTTTATATAGTCATGAGCGCCCACACTTACGATAAAGGATATTTAAAAATGGTTCGCGTTATACTAAACGACATTTGTGGAGTTTGCAATACTAACAAATCTGCTGAATATCTGATTTTCAGATGTCGCAGGCTCAATGGTATTGGGAAATTTTTTCAGCCTTTTCATTTCGTAAAGAAAAAAGAACCAGAGATTCTAAGCTATCAAAGAATCTATGCAAAGGTGCACATTTTCGAAACGACAAAAGTAGGAAAACAATGAAGATAATCGCATGCAAAATCATTGCTTCTTTGACTCGATGATGGTGTGCCGCTGCTGAGGTTTTCGTGACTTGGAATTTTTGTTAGCTCCTCCGATAAGCAAACGTTATAGGGTAATTCCGCTGGTATGCGTTGTAGTGGACTTTGATCGTGACCGATTTTTATAATAACCGATTGTGTGCGCAGTTGTTGTTGTTGTTGTTCTTGCGGTGTTAACAATAATTCATTAGCCTCTAAGATGTGGCGGTGTTATGGGGAGTGTGGGAAATCTTGACTGCTGTTGCTGCCTTTCATCATTACATTCTAAGCAACAATTTAACGGTATATCTTGTTGACTGGATGCGGCCTCATAAAACACTTCCGGCCAATGATTATCATATGTTGGCGGTGTTACCGGCAAATAGCTTTGAAATATCTCTTTAATACTACGGACTTTGGATGTCTGCTGCCAGTCTTATTAATAAAGTTGGGTTTATAACGTTTCCTTTTTTGTTTCTTTGCGTGCCTTCTGCTCTACTAAAGTGCCCGATTTAAGTGGAAAGTCTAAGAGTGACTGTTTCATTTAACTATGAAGTGACTTATACACTTACTTTCACATGCGTAGAAACATACATACACATACACATTTCAATTTTTTTAACCATAGATAACAGTCGCTTAGTGAAAACTTGGGGCGTTGAGTTAATCTGTCTGGCCTCCTCAATATATATTTATTTATTTATTTTTTTTACGATGAGCTGCAGCCTCCATATAATAAGAATATATGTATAGAAATGTAAATCTGTAAACGAGTCCCGTTCCATAAATACAATCAAATAAAAAGAAAAGACTCGGTAAATTCGTAGCAAATATTTATGTGCACACATATACATACACATACATATATATATACATTTTTATTACTATTAGGTAGGGGCAGCAAACCGTTACTGTAAATAAAGAAGAAAATTTAGATACTAAACAACCACAAATAGCTTTATGGATCAAAAAAGTATCCCGGCGACGTTCTGAAAGTTACATTAATCATCAAAGGTCCAATAATTTAAGCGAATATGAGGATGAATTGCAGCATGTAAATGAACCTCGATTGGACGGCGAACTAACAACAGCTGCATCAAATAGAACGAAAGCACTTAAATCATGTCGACGCTGTGGCAAAAATAAAGCAAAAATACGTCATCAGGTAGCGAAAATACGTCGACACTTACAATGTTCACAAATGTTTGAAAGTGATACTAAATAAGAATTACAAGATTTCTTAGCCTATTTAGAGCAACGTACCAAATCAATAGAATATTCAGATTCGTAGAACGGTGTTTGTGGTAGTTCAATACAAAATGCTATGCACATAACTCGTCAAGAAGTAGAAGGAGAAATAAGATTTGCGAATTAAATGAGGATGCAGGTATGAATGTATATGCAACGAGCAGTGATATAAATGTAAAAATGACTCGCTTTGGTAAGTTACAAGCCTATCAAACAATTTTTTTAGAGTAGTTCTTAGCATTTTTTTCCTTTATTCGTGTTTAATTTTAAAAATTCTCTAAAAGAATAAAGTGTGAATTTAATGTATATGAATACAGTAACCATTTATGTGTTAAAATCATTTTGGTTTATTGTAAGCAACAATTGAGCTCTTAGTAAAAGTCTCTCTTTTGCCTTAATATTTGTTTACAGTTTCTTTAGCTTTCGCTCTATATTTACAGTGGGCAGGGAAGTGAGAAATTTGCTTTAATTTGCTGAAAATTTGTGCCGTGGAATTTTTTATTTTTTCTTTTTTTTCCTTCATAAGCTACTTTTGTTATTTTCAATGGACATGGATTGCTTATTTACACCATGTCGCGCGAAAACAGGCCCTGAATCTGAACGATTCATTTCTTGTTGGCTGTGTGATCGTTTTGGACAAGCAAAGTGTGCTGGTATTATCGGCCGTGCTGCTGATGCAGTCCTTGACTCTTCTAAAGGTTTACGATGGTCGTGTTCTGACTGTAGAAAGCGTGACATTGATTTCCACAAACTCTTCACGGAGACGAGAAATTGTTTCTCAGATTTGAGCAAAAATCTTGGCTCCTTGTGGGAGAAATTTGAAATAATCAAGACTAGGTTTGATGAGTGTCGTTATATTGCGCAGTCATCTTCTTCTCCAGCTAACAAAGTTTCAACTCGTAGCGTAGCGTTTGGTACGTCACCTCTGAGTTTTTCTAAGTCCGTTTCGTCGGTGCAAGTTAGCGATTCCTTAAAGTCTACAAAGAATGTTAGCGTTTCTGCTACGGCCGAGTCGGTCGGTAACATAAAAGTTACAAAAAAGCCTGGAAGTCCTTCTGGCTTGAGGTGTGCTGAAGTGGTAAGGGTATCTCCTCCCATTGATGTCACTCAATCTTCTCAGGCGTTATCGCCTTAAACTAATAATTATAATAGTAAATCGTCCTCTCTTCCTGGCTGTTCGAGTGTAAAAGCTGGTCGCCAAACTGAGCGTGTCGCTCAAGCTGCTCGTGCAAGTGTGGTTACCCCTTCTATATTTTCCCCAACTCATAACTCCCCATCCGTGAACCCTGCTACTCCTAGGCTGCTGCTTGAAGGTAGTTCCTCCCAGAAAGGCAATATTTGTGTGAAGACTGGCAACAGATACATCTGTTGACAACATAAAAAGTTATCTGGCAGCGAAAGCCCTTTCTGTCAAGCGCATTAGTATATTCAAATTGGCTCCTTCTCAATCTAGAGCTATCTCATCTTTTAAAATTCTAGTTCCGACTGAAAATATGGATTTCATGTTAAATAAATCATTGTGGCCGGTTCGATCCTTAATTAAGGAATTTATCCCTCGGGATCGACCCCGTAATGCTTATGCAGTAGCTCTTTCCCCTTCAAAAAACTAAATATTACTTCAGGTTCATTTTCTCTCATTTATTAAAATGTTAGGGGCCTAAATTCAAAAATTCGTTCTACCTTCCTAAATTCAGTGAGCACGGAGTTTTCCTGTTTGATCTTCAGTGAAACTTAGTTAAAGCCGGATCTACATTCGTCGGAACTTTTCCATAATTCGTTTCAAGTTTTCAGAGACGATCGATTGTATCGCAATGGTGGTGGTGTTTTAATTGCCATTTCTTTGGCAGTCCCCTCCTATTCATTTGAATTTCCAACTCCTCCCGACGTTGAATTTATCGCCATTCGAGTGAAATTTCCTAATAAACACTTATATGTGACCTGCTCCTATATTCCCCCAAATTTGGATATCTCTGTATATAAGAAACAGGCCGCCCTCATTTGTAATCTAAACCTACCGATTTAGTCATTGCGTTGGGTGACTTCAATTTGCCCCAAGTCACTTGGTGTTACAGTGATAGTTCTGGCTGTTTGATTCCTACCTCAACATCTGGTAGAGCCGTTGTGTTCTTTAATGAATTATTTGATCATAATTTAGTTCAATACAATGGTACCGCTAATTGCAATGGTAGATTGCTTGATCTTTGCTCTGCCAATTTTCCTGAGATTTGCGTTAATCGTTGTTTTCCGTTTAGTTTACCTAAGGATCCATATCATCCAGCATTGGGTATTGCCTTTCATTACAAGAATGTTGGTTCGTTGAACTTCTATAACGTTCCAAATTCAAAGTTTTCATATAAATTTTATGATTTCCATAAAATCAATGTTTCCATGCTCAAATCACATCCCCCTCATATTGTGCTTGATTTCTCATTAGGAAGTATTGATAGCTTACTGTCGTCGTTTTACAATATATTACGCCAAGCTATTTCTGCATCCTTTCCGATCAAGCAGTCCCGTCCTCGAAGCAAGTGCCGCCCGTGGTTTAATAAAACAATTAAATATTACAAGAATAGGAAAAACAAGCTTTTCAAAAAATTGTCGAAAAGTGGCAGTAGACAACTTGTAGAGAACTACAGAGGCATTGCCAAGTTGAGTGTCTTGCCTAAACTGTTCGAGGGAATTGTGGCTCAGCATATAGCCTTTTCCATGAAATCGTATATTTCTCCCCTCCAACATGGTTTTCGAAAGGGAAGATCTAAGGTCACCAACCTGTTAGAGTTTACTTCTCATGTTTTCAAGGCCTTTTCTAGTGGCTCTCGCATTGATGTCATATACACTGACTTTAGCAAAGCGTTTGATATGGTTAACCACAGACTACTTATCTTTAAACTCCAAGGCTCTGGCTTACCTTTCTTCTTAGTGGAATGGTTAAGCTCTTATCTGCATGGTAGATCATTCAGGGTTTTGTTTAACTTTATTACCTCGGATGAATTCCCCGTGACGTCTGGCGTACCTCAAGGAAGCCACTTAGGACCCATTTTATTTCAGTTATACATCAATGATTTGCCCTCCGTGATTAAATTCAGCGAGATCCGAATGTATGCTGATGGTGTGAAACTGTTTTCTTCCTTTTCCGTAGAATCGCAATCACATCATCTTCAAAGTGATTTGAATAATTTGGTTGCATGGTGCTCTTTGAATCTTCTGATACTAAATCTAAATAAATGTAAGAAGCTTTCTTTCTCAAGAAGGAAGTCGTTCATTACTCAGTATTTCCTTGATTCGCCCAAGTTGGAAGACGTCGATTCGTTCACAGATTTAGGCGTTCTATTTGATTATAGGTTACGTTTCATTTTGCATATTGAGCTCTCGTTAAGCAAAGCTAGTCCGCGCTTGGTTTTATAAAGAGGTGGTCCAAAGAGCTTGATGATACTTATATTACGAAAAGGCATTACATGAGTTTGGTCAGACCCATACTCTGTTGCGTGGTCTCCTTCATATAGGTGCTACGTAGATTCAATTGAATCTGTTCAAAAGCAATTCTTGCTGTTTGCCTCTAGGAATTTGGGTTCGGACCCGATTGCCCCTCTGCCACCCTATGATAATAGTTTGCTTCTGTTATCCTTCCCGTCACTGGAGAAACGTAGATCTGTTCTTGGGGTTTCCTTCGTAATCAAATTAGTAAATGGTACAATTGACTCGCCCACATTACTTCGTGAGACAGGCTTTAATGTCCCTAACCGCTTCTCTAGGCACTTTATCTTGATAAAGCTTAGTCAATGCAAATATAATTTCGAACTCTTTAACCCGCTCAGAGTTGTTTGCAAGAACCTAAATGACATCTATCACTTATTCTCATTGACGGACTCTTTAAAGTTCATTAAAGCAAAATTACTTAATACGCGCGATTTACCTATGTCGTACTTGAACTAACTTTTAACCTTAAAAAGTTATTATGAGTCGAAAGTTAATTGTTGTTAACTATTATCGCTTGCCAAGCTTATGCATGTTTGCGATGGCTTAGGGGCTCACTTGCAATTTGGTCCTGTACCGGTTGTAAGTGTGGCTCTATGCTGGTTGTGTACATGCTTTTTTTCTTTTTTCTTTTCTTTTCCTTCTTATTCGTTTTATTGTACTTATACTAAGTTTTAATATTAATTAATTTAAGATATACTTTAAGAATCAATTGAACTCGAATGCCATATTGTTTTAGTTGAGGTTCTGGTATAAGTGGAATAAATAAATAAATAAATAAATTAAAAAAGGGTATGTTTTTATAAACCTTGTAAACGGAAAAACCAGATAACGGTTTTTAGCCGTTTTAACGAAAATTCAATTCAATGCAATTCAACTAGTTTCAACAAAGCAATTTCACAAGTACACAAAGAAGTTTTGTAAGAAGTGAATAATTGCGAAGAAATATTAAAAAAAGGAGTTAAAAAGGTTAAAAATTAGAAGAAGAAATTTGTGAAACATTTACATAAAACTGAAATAAGGAAAAAACCAAAAAATTGTAAATTTACGAATTTTATTTTATTTGATAATAAAAGGATTATAAGCTGAAGAAGAAAATAGTAACTTCAAGGAAAATAAGAGCATTATTTTAACAAAGTTAAGTTCTAGGTTCATAATGTAAGAGCAAGAACCGAAAAGCAGTTGTTAGTCCATATGAGACGCGAATGTCGATGTACGGGTAAAAATAAAAAGTGCCTTATTTCCGTTTATCTCTCACAGAGCTTAGTTATCAAAAAAGTCCTTCCGAGTCGTAGCGAATAAATATTCTGGAAAAAACTTATTTATTGGACTATTTCGCTCTTGTGAACTTTTCAATTAGTCTGATAATAAAAATAACCACTTATGCTTACAACCAGAGAATTGTCTGCTTCCTTATCGTTTAGGGGTTGTCGTTTAATATTAAGGCAAAAACTTTTTAATTTTTCATTAAAAGCCTTGAAATCTTTGCATAAATACTCGCAGACTTGAAAGGATTTCATTAAATTCGTTATATCGGCCGATAATACGATTAAATAAAAGATGCTTATACATAACACATAATCGAAGTTATTGTAAGAAAGCAAGTCAAAAATTACTTGATTCAAATTGAAAATAAAAGAATGTGTCGATAAAACCCTAATAATACGTTCTTCGGGATTGGAAATCGTGTGCAAAATTGAGATGGGTGCAGTTCCTATTGAGCAAGAACAACATCTAATAATAAAAAAACAAGAACAGGAGATATAGTCATTGTCATATAATGTTTTAATCCGCATGTACCGAAAATTATTGTATGAGATTAGAGTATACAAAATATCAATCAATATCGTCTATCAATATTTTACTTAGCGCTTTCCAGGCCAGATATTTTGACTTCTGTGACAAATTTTGCGCAGAGGAAGCAAAATCGACGCATGGAATACGAGCCTGCAATTAGACATACATAACTAATGATAAAATAGATTTTCTCGTTCTACATACCCACATTAATTATATAAAAATAGTAATCTACATATTTCTTAGTATATGTTTTTTTTATATGATATTGAATAAAGAAACACTCGCTTATTATCTGCTAATATCTATATACGTACACTATTTATTTCTACATGATGCGATATATAATGTCAAAAGTACAACGAAGTATGAAAAGTAAAAGTCTACATAAAATTTGTTGCAAGTAAACTTGTAAACTTGTGTTTAGTACTACGCTTCACTATTTCTGATCAAAATGAATGAGATTTAATTTAGAACCAAAACTTCGTGCTCAACATTTTGCTAAATACAGGCAGCTAAGTTTAATTCCTTTGAGAATAAGTACAACAGGCAGCCAGGCGAAGGACTAAATAGGCTGACGGACAATATGCACGCTTTATGGTTACTGTAAATAGAATAAAGAACGAACTGATATGTACATATATCAGTAATCTTTGGCAAC
>NW_024005000.1:0-1128 GCF_014805625.2 Glossina fuscipes
ACCAATATCATATTGAAAGGTAACGGTACATAGTGCCAAGGAAAATAAGTATGTAGATAGTTCGATCGTATACGTGAGTTGAAGACTCTCAAGTTTTTTGAATATTTTTGCTTTTAATGAAAAATTATTTTACATGTGAAACAATTAATTCGATCGTGACTGAATCTTTTATATCTATCACCGTTATCCTAAAAAAAAGGAAAAGGGCAAAATTTTCATACTCTATAACATTGATTCGACGCGGCTGATTCTTTCTATTTTCAGAATAAAAGTGGAAATTTACATAGTGTGTGTGTTGCGCTGTAAGAGTACAAAGAAAAAAATACGGAACGAAGATGCATTCACAGTTTTTGTTGAGCGTTAGAAAGTTTACCGTAGATGCTGCAAAGGACAGGTGGGCAGGGCAACAGGCGGACATGTTTAAGCGCATTCCGAATGTAAAGTTGGCTACGAATATGTGTACTTTGTGAGGTTTTTGAAGGTTGCTTTCGCGCGTTATAAAGTTGTCGGAAAAAAATTAAATTTTTTTATACTTTAACATTAGATAGGTGTGGTCAATTTTGTCCATTTTTATATAGACAATACGGCATCGCCATAGAGTATACGTTCAAATTTTTGTAAATTTATCTGCTGCGTTTTTTGAGTAATAAACAGAAAAGGACTTTCTTATTCCTTTTGAAAAGTAGAGGTATTCCCAGTTTCGTCGCGTGTGCTTCGACCGATCTGGCCGGTTTCCAATCCCAATCAAAGGAAGAATGTACGTACTTCGTGCGGCCTATAAAGCTCCATTCTGCGCGTTGCATGATATGTGTGTAAAGTGTGCTTCGTATTCTCATCTGCACATCACTCTGACGTAAAAAGTACGTAACAACATCATACGTAACTCGAGCTGACTTTTTATACGCATGAAAATCTTAATTCTAATCAAATCAATCAAAATCCCTTAACAGCGATCGCAGTGTCGTTAGCCTGCTTGATGTGAAATACCGTGGCCTTATCATCAAGTGTTGGCAACCCTAACACTTTAATTTTTTCCAGAGCACTAGCGATCAACAAAAGTATTTGAATGCTATTACGCGCCAAAATGGGTGTTTACCTTAGATAAAAAGTCTGATTGTAAACAGGGAT
>NW_024005001.1:0-6492 GCF_014805625.2 Glossina fuscipes
AAAATGGGTGTTTACCTTAGATAAAAAGTCTGATTGTAAACAGGGATCATTTTGTCTTTGTCTAACTTGGCACCAATAAAAGAGAGTATTCCCAAAAATATTACACATATAGGACAAGACTTACCGCTAGCAACATTGGCGCAGTAAAATTCTTAAGTACTATCCCAAGACAACCACCATAAACAAATGATATGAAAGACCGTAAGAGAGAGTAAAAAAACTGAGCTGAAAACATTTACTGAAGTTTGTACTCTATGTACCCGTAAGACTAGGCACTATGAACATCTATGTGTAACAGAATGTATATAGTTACTTGGACTTGTGTTGGTTTTGAATACTTTAAGTCTAAAGATGACGTGTACTACTTACTTTTAACTTACATGCCAAATTTTCTGATTGACGTCATAGTTCAATATTTAGGGTTAAGCTGGCGTGTTAGTACTTGAAGCCGAAAAATATGTTAAGAAATCCTTTACTTTGTAAACGGTGCCATTAACTTTGCCTATGTGCTTTTGAGTAATGATCTTCTCCTGAAATACGTAATTTAAGCCATCGACTTAAGATATTGTTACGGAAATCCCAAATCCAGTTCATTCCATCTGATTAATTTTCCCAAAAAATGGATTCTCTAGGGAAGGACAAACTAAGTACACACGCGGCGCGTCGTGCAGCTGCCGGCCGGCGAGAAAAATTAGCGGAAAAGCAGGTTAACGGATTAAAAATGAAGCCATAGTAATATGCTTATAAAAATGTGAATACAATAGTTGCGGAAGGCAGAGTTAGTCGAAAAGAATATTTGAGTTGAGAAGCCGAGAGTATTGCCAAAATAAATTGTGAATAATCCTACTCTTAAGAAAATTGATTGTAAATAAAGAATCTTGAAGTGAAAACGTGCAAATTTATTTCTCCTAAAAAGAATATCCACGATCTAGTGATACTTACCATATCGAGAAGAGCGAATTTCGTAACAATATATATATATATATATATGTATATGGCTGAAATGTATAATAATAAAAATGTTGTATCCATTATTTATTTATTTATTTGTTTTATTTACACATGAAATTCAGCTGAAACAAATTAACAGCTGAATTTAAATGGCTCCTAGAAATAAATTTCATGCTAAGTGTTATCAATAAAGGTTAAAAAGTTTTTCAAGAAAACTAAAGGAAAAATAAATTAATAGAAATAGAATAGAATAATAGAAAATTCATGTAAAAATAAACACAGAAAAAAAAGGATGTACACATCTAGCATAGAGGCGTAAATCCTTGTAAGAGGTGAAGCTTCAAACGATTGCAAACATGCAAAAGCTCGGCTCAGAGATTAGAAGCTAATTGAGATACAAGACAAGATAAGTGCCCGTATTTAGGAGAGTTAATATGCTAGTTTTTAATGAGTCCGATGTTGAGTTTAAGCTATAGGGACCGTTTAAATTTTTGCAAAGTATTGTAAAAGGATTGAAAAGCTCGTAATCAGGTCAGCTTTGAATAAGTGTTGGGAAAGTGAAGTTCCTAGAGGAACGGTTTGGAACATTGGGGTTTATCCTTCCGGTTAATGTGGCGTTCATTAGCTTATTTAATAAGGAACCACCAAAGATAAATATACGTTTTCTAAGTGGCGGCAAGCTTAGAAAAATCAGTCTGGCTTTGTAAAGAGGCAGGGAGACAAGTGTATCTAAGCCCAAAATCGCAAGGACAAAGGGCAGCAATTGCTTTTGAACGGATTCTATTGAATCTACATAGCACCTATAGGAAGAGGATCATACTTCAGACGCATGTTCAAGTATTGTTCTCAATAAGCTCGTATATAGCATTTTGTAACGCAAGGGTCGCGAAGTTCCTTAGGCCAGTGTTTACCACAATCGAGCACTGACCGAGATTTATTTAAGGATAGATTAATGTGCAAATTGAAACGACTCTAATGGTCGGGTAAAATCCCTAAATCCATGAAAGAATGTACATTTTCCAATTTTTTGCGCTATGGCTGCGTGCACCGCCATTTGCCGATAATAAAATTACCTCGTTGCATTTCATCGTAATTGAAATTTCTTTAGGATTATTTGTGGGTTTTGAGGTTATTTTTGTTTATTAGTATAATGTGTATTTGTGATTTTTTTGTTTATCGCTACGTCTAAATAATGATTCCCTTCGTAAACATTGCAATAATTTCAGCTCATATATTCGTTTATTTGTTAATGTCCAATCGTTGACATCATTGTTTTGTGAAAGCGCGCATTACCTCCTCAGCTAAACGCAGATCACTTGTGAGCATTTGCTGCCAACCTTGAGTACTCGCAACTTCGTGGAAGTAACTATTAAATAAAGAAAGGGAAGCACGAAAAAGTGAAATCAATAATATATTAATATATGTTAGCAAGAGTTCATTTTCGTCAAAAATCATTGAAAAAAAACAATCTTAAGTTCTGCAATAAAAATTACCCTCTTACTAATAATCCAATCTAACGGATACTGAAGCCTGCTCCAACACTTACTTGTATTCTGTTCGACTTTTCTCTAAAGCCTACAATTAATGTTTTATATATTTTGAAATGTAGATTCGTGTACAGTTTTATTCCAAACGTATGCCCGTAATGTGTAATCTTATATATACGTGTATTGTGCGGAGTCAAAGTCGACCCTCGTTTTGGCTTCACATTTACTACATGTACTACGTTGCGGAGCAGAATGTGTTAAGATTTAATTGCTATATTATGTTGACATGACAAACGACGGATTTGGGGAAACATCTGATTTTTGATTGAGATACGGCGTAAGGTTGCCAAAGACAGTCAGAATTAGGTGCTATCCACAGTCATCCGAGTCAAGGGGCCGACAGTTTCAGGGTTTTTACTCTTCTATTCCCGGCAGCCAACCGAGCTCGACATCTGCGTAAAACTAAGATTATTCTCTACTTGCAGTAAACTTAACACTTTCTCTTGAGAGGTTTAATTAAAATTAGACGATAGAAAACGACGTCTTTGCTCTTGACATTTGTAAACCGAAGCGTAACCGACGAATGAAACCTCCCGAGAAAACACATTTTCTTATGGAGGAGACTGGCTTCAGACAAGCATACACCAGCGACAGATTTGTGACCGACAGACACCCTCACATTATATAAGATTGAACATTCCACTAGCAACGTTATCGAAAAATGATTGCAACATTTTGCTTTTAGTGTATTATGTATATGGAGAGGACATATTAGGTTTCACCAAAAATCTATACTTGCGTTGTGTCTTTGAATATGTATCTCTGAAAACGATATGAACATTGCATTCTTTCAGTGTTTGAACTGTAATTTTGCATGAGATTTATTAACAATAACTACGCTTGTTTGGTTTTGTGGTCGTAATTGGAGGCTAGGTTTGGTTTACATGTGCACGCTTGCTAATATTGCTTAATACTAATATTTATTTTACGCCTTTGTTTTTATTTCGCGATAAATCGCCACTTAGCAAAGACATTTTTGGCGAAGATACCTCCCTTGAACAGGGGGTTTGTCTTGGTGCACTAACTTCACTTCGGTTAAAAATTGCAGTTTATGACAGCAGTTGTGCATTAGCCCTTATAAAACCTTTCTACAATTCGGAGATTAGTTTTCGAAGCATATAACTTTATGGATATCTTGAAATAAGCTGGAAAACTTGGTGTCAATAAAATATCGGACTTTATTGAAGCTGTGAAACTAATCATCCAATCTATCTTAAACAACTAAAAAAACAGAAGAGCCGATCTACTTAGTTGCTAGTGCTCCCCCTACTTTTTAGACAATATTTCATGTTAGAACTTTGTTTCGGAATTTACACATCGAAATGTCTCCGTGCGACGATTGGCCACAGGGAGAGTCGAGTTATTGAAGACAAAATTAAAGGCACCCTTAAGAAGAACAATCCTACGAATCAAAATGAATATGATTTATTTTGAACGAACGCTAAGAGCACAAATTATTTATTCTATTGACATAGCATCTAACAATGGATATATAAGATTAGATCAACTAGAAGTAATGCAGAGTAGATACCCATATTGCTCGGGAAACATTTCAGCCACAGCTTACAGCTATACTGTGTTCATTTTTCTATTTTCAAAACTTAATTGACCTTGAAAAACAATTTTCTCTAATGACCGTTTGCGCTTATCTTTTTAAAGCGATCTTACGTTCATTAGATAAACAGGTTTTTTCTTTTTACTTGGGACTTTTTAGAAGTGATCGCTTTTTTAAAGCGTTAAATCTTCAGCAGACGAATGGATATTCTTTTGTTTTAATGATGCATCATCCAGGTTATTTTCAAAGTTGCGGAACTGAAGAAACTTGGAAAAGAGAGGACTCCTTCTAATCATCAAACAAAAAGAAATCGAATGCATGACACAAGAAAAGACGCAAAACTTCAAAGCGGAATACTGTGTAACCTAAGGAGGTACGTTTGGTGCTTCATTATGTTGATAAGGCCCCTATGAAATCCATGAATTCCCATGAAATACCCTTATCGTAAAAGTACTTACGTTTTGATGTACGCTATAGTTTTGGCCTTCAGCTGATCCGCCTTATGTAAATCAGCCCGTACTAAGGTTTCGGCAGCATTTTCTATCGAAGGGTTAACATACAGTGCATTTTGACACAATGTTTTAAGACTTTCTAAGCCATACTGCGCAAGAGGAGCAGTTTTAATATTTAGATAAGAATCAAAAAAGAACAATTCATTCAATTACATTACCTTGTCGGCTGCTTCTAGCAAATGGAGAGCATTGTTACTTAAATTAGGTACTTCGCCCGTATACATATACGTTAGCATCTCTTTTAATACTATATAGTCGACATCGGTTATGTTAATACGATTAGTTTGAGTCTCTTCCATTGAGTGTCTAAACATCGCTGCAAACACGCTGCTGCGAGCTTTTAAAAGATAAAAAAACCTATGAGCTATGAATCAGATAAGAAAGTCTAATTTTAGTGGAAATACTAGTTCGCTGTTCATCAATATCATTGCATTGAAGCTCCACGCGAATGTCCTTATCTGTACACTGAAGATGTTGAAAAAAACTCACAAATTTTCAATAATCCTTTGGGTTTTTTAGTCTGCCGTCTAACATAGACGGACTCCTTTGAACGGACTATAGCCAATTTTTCAACTTACCGACTAATATACTTTTATGAGCACGAATTTCATGGCCGTTCACGGCCAATGTAACATCACTAAATTCTTCTCTTTCGAGTAAACGTCGTAAATCTGCGATTAACTCGCATTCGATCATTTTATGCTCCGCTACTTGCCCAGGAATATTAACCGTTTCCACTTCGTTAATCTCACAAGAAATTTTTAGTTTATCTCCAGAAATCACATAATTGCTTTCGTTTAATATAAAATCTTCAGTTAGATCGTCATAGGATAGATGATCACCGTTTTTGCAAAGAATATTTTTACTGCAAAAAGAAATATAAAAATTGTAAAAACAACTACACTACTTTTATTTAAGAAAAAAAATTTGTGTACTATTCTTGAGTTTGGATTATTTCCCCGTTTGAATTAAATAGATTAATTTTAGCCGTAGCGTTAAATTCGGAATTGTCGGTGGACTTTAACGTTAAATTTAAAATGTAACGCATACAACCTCTGTGCCACTTTCGCGTCATCGAAAGTTGCCTGAAAACGTAAGAATTATTAGAATAAGTAATAATAAGTACTATTATATCGTCTTACCATATTGATTCACCATTAGTGCCAATTGAGAAGTCTGGCGATTCTATCTTTTTCCCACACGTTTTTTTCTGAAAAATACTAAAGTTTTCGATAGTCCAGCAATAAGTGTATTTAAGAGATATCATCTGGAACGGAAAACAACGTAAACATTTTTAATGAAAATTTTTGTTTTCAAAAAGATTTAAGTTGTTCCCTTTATCCACCTTTGTACAACCGCTGGACGGAAGGTCCCTGCACATATTAACTGCTGATAAAGATGTCATTGCAATAACCGCGTAAATCGTTTCCTCGACGTTCGTTAGCGAAAAATATTTGAAGAAGAATCTTGAAGAAGAAAAGTTATACAGAAAATATTATTTTTTTCCTTTGCTCCAATTGGCTGAAAGGAGACCAGCTACTTCCAGTAGCTTGTATATTTCTGTCTTCTATTATCACTTCGATTTTCTTTATTTTTTCTTCTTTAATGGATTAATTTTGTTTTTTATTTTATTCAATTTCTTCTAATTAATAATTTAAGCCAATAAAAGAAAGAAAGAAAATCTAACGGAGTGATGTTCTTTTAAAACCTAGTGATCTCACAAGTTTCTGATAAGGAAAGAAAACTTATCGGGAGCTGCCAGCTTTAGTTTTTATCAAACAGAAGAAAAAACGCGCAGTCACGCATATCCCTATAATAACAACCACGTGCACGTCTTGGTTGCCAAGAGACTTGGAGAAAAAGTAGCAATTTTGAAATTGACCAATATCATATTGAAAGGTAACGGTACATAGTGCCAAGGAAAATA
>NW_024005002.1:0-1415 GCF_014805625.2 Glossina fuscipes
GATAGCACTTCACATCACTATTTATATGTCGCTAATAGTTCTGGTTATTTTAAGCCAGGATGATGGTTGCAACAAAAATAATCACAACATCTTAAGTGCGATGGAGGTAGTGATGGTCTTAAACGGCTTGGAAAGGAAACTTACATTAGAGTAAACGCAAAAGGGAAGCGTTTTATACGCCCTTATTCTGGACTGACACATAAGGGACATTAAAAGCCGCAAGACATATTTTTCTGTCCGTGATGCAAGACTTAATAACCCTATTTTTTGTATAATGAATGGAGGCGTTTTCTTATCGGTATTCCTTCCTATGTAAAAAATTAAACAAAATCAAAACAACACCCGAAGCGACCTCTTAGCATACTACTTAAATATATCAAATATCTTGATATCAAGCTTTATCCGCATTTAGAACTAACCTCCGAAGGGAAAGGCACTTTTGGGCCAAATGTGCATCCAGTGTTCACCTAGTGACAATTTTTTTACTTTATACACTAGGCCGGACATTAGGACTAGGCTGGAAGCCTTCTATGCTTACGCGTTTACTTGGGTATTACTTGCGCTAGAAAATGGTTTTGTAGATTGCTAAGCTATTCACAATAATGGACTAAAGCTTTGTATAATTTTTACATCGTAATATTAAGTAAATTAACATCTTGCATGAACTTTATGCTAAAATAGGGTTTGGCAAGATATAACGCTGTCCTTCATGTTCGGCTGACATATTGTACCAAGTTTTCGCAATGCTAGAGGGCAGGGATTGGTTTATGATTCTCGATAGAGAGTAAAGTCGATGGCTGCGGGTTATACACATGCTGCAGCGCATAACGAGCTTATACATGTCGATAAACTAAACATTTTTGTCTCTATCCTATGAAAACGTAACGTGAAGAGCCCTTTGTAAATTTCAGGTGTTTATCCGAGATTAGGAGATTAAGTTCGTATCAATTGTGATTTTTGGATTCCATTTACAAACCATATTTTTATAATGCTTCTTCAGGCCTTGCGTGCGATTACCAGTGCTTGTGACATTTTCCTCTGTTCTGCTAAATGTTCAAGGAATTGTCCTTAATCTTTACGACAATAGCCAGCTCCATGGCGCAGATATAGCCCCGTCAGGTGAATGGGTATTTGGTTTTATCAGCTTCGCATGCAGACCCATTTATATGAAATGCGAAGATTTCGTAACAACATTCAATTCACGATCGAGTTTACTCGATGTGTGGAATCATAACGAGGCCACACTTTTTAAAATTGATACTGATACCCTGTAAACCTGTACATAAGGTTGAAATCATAACTTTACGCCACGTTTCGAGGGTAAATACGCTTTGCTAACTGCTAAACCAAGAATTCCATTCTTTTTTGTTTTTTTTTTCTTAAGCACACATTCTGCTTCCATCACACCTCGTTCC
>NW_024005003.1:0-1432 GCF_014805625.2 Glossina fuscipes
CATTGCGCAATATTCCCGATAGCACTTCACATCACTATTTATATGTCACTAATAGTTCTGGTTATTTTAAGCCACGATGATCGTTGCAACAAAAATAATCACAACATCTTAAGTGCGATGGAGGTAGTGATGGTCTTAAACGGCTTGGAAAGCAAACTTACATTAGAGTAAACGCAAAAGGGAAGCGTTTTATACGCCCTTATTCTGGACTGACACATAAGGGACATTAAAAGCCGCAAGACATATTTTTCTGTCCGTGATGCAAGACTTAATAACCCTATTTTTTGTATAATGAATGGAGGCGTTTTCTTATCGGTATTCCTTCCTATGTAAAAAATTAAACAAAATCAAAACAACACCCGAAGCGACCTCTTAGCATACTACTTAAATATATCAAATATCTTGATATCAAGCTTTATCCGCATTTAGAGCTAACCTCCGAAGTCCTTAGACGAACTCATTATTTGGAAATTAGAAAATTTATGAAGAGAAAGGCACTTTTGGGCCAAATGTGCATCCAGTGTTCACCTAGTGACAATTTTTTTACTTCATACACTAGGCTGGACATTAGGACTAGGCTGGAAGCCTTCTATGCTTACGCGTTTACTTGGGTATTAGTTGCGCTAGAAAATGGCTTTGTAGATTGCTAAGCTATTCACAATAATGGACTAAAGCTTTGCATAATTTTTACATCGTAATATTAAGTAAATTAACATCTTGCATGAACTTTATGCTAAAATAGGGTTTGGCAAGATATAACGCTGTCCTTCATGTTCGGCTGACGTATTGTACCAAGTTTTCGCAATGCTAGAGGGCAGGGATTGGTTTATGATTCTTGATAGAGAGTAAAGTCGATGGCTGCGGGTTATAGACATGCTGCAGCGCATAAAGAGCTTATACATGTCGATAAGCTAAACATTTTTGTCTCTATCCTATGAAAACGTAACGTGAAGAGCCCTTTGTAAATTTCAGGTGTTTATCCGAGATTAGGAGATTAAGTACGTATCAATTGTGATTTTTGGGTTCCATTTACAAACCATATTTTTATAATGCTTCTTCAGGCCTTGCGTGCGATTACCAGTGCTTGTGACATTTTCCTCTGTTCTGCTAAATGTTCAAGGAATTGTCCTTAATCTTTACGACAATAGCCAGCTCCATGGCGCAGATATAGCCCCGTCAGGTGAATGTGTATTTGGTTTTATCAGCTTCGCATGCAGACCCATTTATATCAAATGCGAAGATTTCGTAACAACATTCAATTCACGATCGAGTTTACTCGATGTGTGGAATCATAACGAGGCCACACTTTTTAAAATTGATACTGATACCCTGTAAACCTGTACATAAGGTTGAAATCATAACTTTACGCCACGTTTCGAGGGTAAATACGCTTTGCTAACTGCTAAACCAAGAATTCCATTCTTTTTTTTTT
>NW_024005004.1:0-1032 GCF_014805625.2 Glossina fuscipes
ATAAAGATTACAACAAGTGATTACAGCTATCGAAATTGTAGTCAATTGAACCTGCTTAGAGACCCTATATAAGATCATTTATACTTGACCACACAACTATCCTCTCCTCTCCCTTTTGCGGGTGAAACATTTTAGTATTTTTTGCTGACTTAATGACCTCTTAAATCGTTAAAGTTACTTATCCATGAAGTAGTTTGCAAATTATGTACATTTATGACAAATTTGTTGTCAAACACGCAAATGCTAATGAGCGATCGTAACACTCTTTGCGATAAGTGGAAAATTGATTGGTTTGTTAAGAGACTTCATTATGTTTTCATGCCAACAAAATAAAGAGAAACGAGGAGCAAAATTAATATCCCAGTTTCTCAGCCTTTTTAAGAAATAGATCAGTTTGTAAAGTTCCTTTTAAGTTAATGGTTTTAGCACAGCGGGCTTAGAAATCGTGTAGGGAGAATAATGAATGAGAGGTAATGCACAAGGACACAGATAGATGGATGTGTATTCACTTTTGCATGAGAGAAAAGCGGAAACGGATAAAACTTTTCAGTTCATTCAATAAAGAAAGAAACAACAGATCAAGCGAAAGGATTGAAATATAAAATTGGCGACGAACAAATATGTAGAAGACAGAGGGACGTATAGGTTATGCGAGAATAGAAGGAGAGACGAACGAAAGATCCCATAGGCTGATAAACAACCATAACGCATATCATACGTCGATGGATAGATAGAGAGATATATGAATGGAAGATAAGAAAGCAACTTAGAGCGAAATGTTTGACGGAATTGAAAGATGGCTTCCATGTACCAATACATAGACAAGAGGATAGATACACGAACTGATGCCTGCTCTTTTATAAGTAGGAAAGAACGAATATACGTGAGCCGGGAGAATAATTCGGATACACTGACAGACGGATAGAAATACGAATTGATGAACGAATATATGTGAGCCGGGAGAATAATACGAATACACTAACAAACGGATAGAAATACGAATTGATGAACGAATATATGTGAGCCGGGAGA
>NW_024005005.1:0-8024 GCF_014805625.2 Glossina fuscipes
CTTGGTGATTTTCCATGTCATTGTATGAGAGAAGAGAGTATATATTTTCAATATTTACATTCTAACATTCGGAGCGGTCAGAAATAAACTAAACAGGTTAAATGCAAAACATACTATGTTAGCTAAAAAACTCTTTCCTTGGTCTCTAAAGTAACAAAATTCGAAATTCGCTCATTTACTTACGCTCTAAAGTAACAAAACTCGAAGTTCAAATACATTGCAACAAGTGGTAATTTTGGGTGGCTTATTTACTTACGCTCTATAGTAACAAAATGTGGAATGTTGTTTGCGGAGCAGTGTTTTTTTGAGAGGATATAGCAACTGTGCCTGTATTAGCTTCTACCACTTTGTTATCCTTTTCTTCGTCAGAGATTTCAATTACTGACTCATCAGATTCGTCACCAATATTCGTAGGAGGGCTCTGTGCATTTATTTGGGCAAGGTTTGAGCTAGGTTCATCCGTCTCTACGGCTACTTCTTGTCTGTATTTGAAGTTACGACAGTAGCATTTTTTCTGCATTCATCGTCCAAAGTGCTATTATCCACAATGGTTAAATTGTCTGCGTTGGAAACGAGTGATGTGTTTTTATCAGGTCCAACACTTGACTTATTTTGAATAGTAACAGGAATCGAACATGTACTGCTGCGGCCATATGTCCCAGCTGAAGAAATACCACACACAGCTGTTCGTATTCGTAGTAGTGCCTTGACCGCAGTGCGTGGTGTAAAGTATGGTAAACAACGCTATAAGTGAATGAGCACAAATTTCCAAATAGACCTATAGAAAAGAAAAGTAAATATAAAACAATTATCAACATGCTAATGTCAGGCAGCTTGCGCGCAGTGTCGCATAAAGTCCTGAGTAGCCCAAATTAGGATGAACCAGAGTAAATATATTTCTGGCACTACGCAATTAAAATATTGATTAGGGAACAATACACACGGATCAATCAAAATGTTGATCGTTCGATAGACTTAACAACACAAGTCGTAAGAAAAACTGTGAAAATTACTACTGCAGGTATCCCTTTCAATGCCTACAATGTCGTTTTTAACGAAGTTTGGCTCAACATGTATCCTTTGTGTCTGCAAAGCACACATATAACAAATTGACAATGCGAAAAACGTCGAAGTTGAAGTCATTTATACAAGTCAGATTAAATCAGAAGTCTGGCAACTTTGTCGGGCGGTATAGTCGTGTATTTTTTGTGTCGGCAAATAAAATTTTAATTTTTTTCTTGAATTTCGTGGCTATTCTTCCTTAGTGTGTGATTTTATTATATTCTTTGAGAAGAAAGTGAGTGAATTCAAAGTAAAAGAAATATTTTTCTTTTACGCTTTCATTTGATTCATTTGAGTTTTGCAAACAAAAATTTTGAGCTCTGATAAAAATCTCTTTTTTTTTGTTTTCTCTCTTTTTCTCTGTTATTTTTTTTACTGTTTGAAGTTTGTGTTGCTAGTGATCTCTCGTTACAGTGTTAACCTAACAGAGAAGTTTTGCACAAATTGGTTGATAAATTTTTATATTCAGGATTTTTTTTTTTTTTTTAGTGATTTGTGTGTCTGTTCTCCATAATCAACAACTGTCTTTTTGACAGGACATGGAGTGTTTATATACACCTTGTCGGGCGAAATCAGGCCCGGATTCTGAAAGATTCGTTTCTTGTTGGCTCTGCGAGCGCTTCGGTCATGCAAAGTGTGCCGGTATTCTCGGCCGTGCTGCTGACGCAGTCGCTGATCCTTCTAAAGGCTTAAGATGGTCATGTCCTGACTGTAGGCAGCGGGACATTGACTTTTATAAACTTTTCACGGAGACCCGTTATGGTTTCTCGGAATTGAGTAGAAATCTCGGCTCCTTGTGGGAAAAGTTTGAGCTCATTAAGTCTAGGTTTGATGAGTGTCGCTTTATTGGACACTCATCTTCTACTCGTAGCGTAGCGTGTGGGACGTCACCTCTGGCTTTCTCCAAATCTAATCCGTTGGTACAAGTTACCGCTCCTTCTAACTCTAAAATGAATAGTAATGTTTCCGATATTGCTGAGTCGGTTGGTAGCAAAACAGTTACAAACAAACCGGCAAGTCCATCGGTTTTAAGCTACGCTGAAGTGGCAAGGGTATCTCCGCCCAGAGCCGCCACTCACTCTAATCAAGTGCCATCGCCTAAAAGTAATGAAGAGAAAAATAAGTCATCCTCTCCTCCTGCCTGTTCGCGTGTGAATGCTGGTCACCAGACTGGGCAAGTCTCACAAGCTGCCGGTACAAGGGCGATAACCCCATCTATATTTTCCCCAACTCGAAACTCTCCTACTGTGAACCCCCCTCCTGTTCCAAATAATGACATTTGCTTGACGGCAGTTCCTCCCAGAAAAGCAATATTTGTGTCAAGACTGGCACCTGAAACATCGGTGGATAACATAAAAGGTTATCTGGCGACGAAAGTCCCATCAGTCAACTTAAAGCGTGTTAGCATCTTCAAAATGGCTCCTTCTCAAGCTAGGGCAATCTCCTCTTTTAAAATATTAGTTCCGACTGAAAACAGTGATATGTTGTTAAACAAATCACTGTGGCCGGTAGGATCCTTAATTAAGGAATTTATCCCTCGTGATCGTCCCCGTAATACCAAGGCAATAGTCTTGTCGCCTTCAAAAAACGAATTGTTTCTTCAGGCCCACTATCTCTCATTTATCAAAATGTTAGGGGCCTAAATTCGAAAATTCGTTCCACTTTTCTAAAT
Organism: Glossina fuscipes; assembly: GCF_014805625.2. Lineage (NCBI taxonomy): Eukaryota > Metazoa > Arthropoda > Insecta > Diptera > Glossinidae > Glossina > Glossina fuscipes. The sequence goes on from NW_024005005.1 coordinate 2,735, forward strand.
TCAGTGAGGAATTTTTCTGTTTGGCCTTTACTGAAACCTGGCTAAAACCCGATCTACATTCGTCGGAACTTTTTCATAATTCTTTCCAAGTGTTTAGAAATGATCGAGTAAATCGCATTGGTGGTGGTGTATTAATTGCCATATCTGCGTCAGTCCCGTCCAATTTAATTGAATTTCCCACTTCTCCTGACGTTGAATTTATCGCTATTCGTGCGAATATGCCTGATAAACATCTATTCATAACCTGCTCCTATATTCCCCCAAATTCTGATATCTCCATTTACGGGAAACACGCTGCCCTCATTTGTGAAGTGGCCAAGCGGTCTAGACCCACCGATTTGGTCGTTGCATTGGGTGACTTCAATTTGCCTCAAGTCACTTGGTGTAACACTGATAATTCTGGCTGCTTGGTTCCTACTTCAACGTCTGATAGGGCTGTTGTGTTCTTTAATGAATTGTTTGATCACAATTTGGTTCAATATAATCGTACCCCTAATTGTAATGGTAGACTGCTTGATCTCTGCTTTGCCAATTTTCCCGAGATTTACGTAAATCGTTGTCCACCTTTTAGTTTACCTGAGGATCCTTATCATCCATCAATATGCATGTCCTTTCATCATATTAATGATGGTTTGTTGGAATGCCTTAATGTGCCAACTCAAACTTGTTTAAATAGTTATTATGATTTTCATAAAATCAATATTGTATTACTAAAACATCGTCTTTCACATCTGACGCTTGATTTCTCAACCGGTAGTATTGAAAGCTTATTGCCATCGTTCTACAATACATTAAATCTAGCTATTGCTGCATCTGTTCCGATCAAGCATTGTCGACCTCGAAGCAGATGTCCCCCGTGGTTTAATAAGACAATTAAATATCACAAGAATAGAAAAAACTCGCTATTCAAAAAATATTCGAAAAGTGGCTCTGCGCTTGACTATTTCGCTTACTCGGTGGCGAGGCATAGATTTAACTCCCTCAACCATCATTATTACTGCAGATACCTTCAGTTCATTAAATCCTCTCTGTTTGCTAATCCTAAATTCTTCTTTAAATTTGTTAACTCTAAAAGAAAAATTTCCACATATCCCTCTCATGTTTCTTTTAATGGCTCTGGTTCCTCGGATGATTTTGAAATCTCAAATCTATTTGCTGAGTATTTCCGACGAAACTTTTCGATTGCTAATTTTGAGTTATCAGCAAACTACCCATATCCTATAACTAACTCGGTTTCAATACCTAACTTGGTTATTTCGGAAGATGATGTTTTCAAAGGGTTGAGTTCTCTAAAATACAGTTGTTCGCCTGGACCTGATGGAATTCCATCATGTGTACTTAAATCTTGCGCTGTCGAGTTGTGTGGTGTGATCTCAAAGATTTTTAACATGTCCTTGTGTTCAGGTGTTTTCCCTTCATGTTGGAAGAGTAGTTTCCTTATTCCTATCCACAAGAGTGGAAGTAGACAATTTGTTGAGAACTACAGAGGCATAGCCAAGTTGAGTGTCTTGCCCAAGTTGTTCGAGCGTATTGTGACTCAGCATTTGGCCTTTGCCATTAATTCGTATATTTCTCCGCACCAGCACGGCTTTCGGAAAGGGCGATCTACAGTCACCAACTTGTTAGAGTTTACCTGTCATGTTTTCAAGGCTTTTTCTAGTGGCTCTCGCACAGATGTTATTTACACTGATTTAAGCAAAGCATTTGATTTGGTTAACCATAGACTACTTATCTTTAAACTCCAAGCCTCTGGTTTCCCACCCTACTTAGTGAAATGGATAAGCTCTTATCTGCACAATAGATCCTTCAGAGTTTTGTTTAACTTCATTAGCTCGGATGAATTCCCTGTTACGTCTGGCGTACCTCAAGGAAGTCACTTGGGTCCCATTTTATTTAGTTTATACATTAACGATCTCCCATCGGTGGTTAATTCCAGCCAGATCTTAATGTATGCTGATGATGTGAAACTGTTTTCTTCCTTCTCTGTTGAATCGCAATCACATCAGCTTCAAGGTGATTTGGATAATTTTGTTGCATGGTGCTCTTTGAATCTTCTGAAACTAAATCTGAGTAAATGTAAGAAGCTTTCATTCTCAAGAAGAAAGTCATTCATTACTCAGTATTTCATAGATTCGCATAAGTTGGAGGACGTCGATTCGATTACGGATTTAGGCGTCCTATTTGACCATAGGTTACGTTTTAACTTGCATATTGAGCTCTCGATTAGCAAAGCTAGGTCCGCGCTTGGTCTTATAAAAAGGTGGTCCAAAGAGCTTGATGATCCCTACATTACGAAAAGGCTGTACATGTGTTTGGTTAGACCCATACTCGAGTATGCCTCAGTTGTGTGGTCTCCTTCATATAGGTGCTACGTAGATTCAATTGAATCAGTTCAAAAGCAATTCTTGCTGTTTGCCCTTAGAAATTTGGGTTGGGATCCGATTGCCTCTCTTCCTCCGTATGAAAATAGGTTGCTTCTGCTGTCCCTACCGTCTCTTGAGAAACGTAGATTTGTTCTTGGCGTTTCCTTTCTAATTAAAGTAATAAATGGTGCTATTGACTCGCCTTCATTACTTGGTGAAGTAAGCTTCAATGTCCCTAACCGCTTCTCTAGGCACTTTATCTTGGTAAAGCTTAATCAGTGTAAATTTAATTATGAGCTGTTCAATCCGCTCAGAGTCGTTTGCAAGAACCTAAATGACGTCTACCACTTATTCTCGTTATCGGACTCTTTAAAGTCCATTAAAGCAACATTGCTTAATACGCGCGATTTACCTATGTCGTATTTAAACTAGCTTTCATCCTTAAAAAGTCGTTACGTTTCGAAAGTGAATTATTGTTAATTTATTATCGGTTGCCAGGCTTATGCATGTTTGCGATGGCTTAGGGGTTCATTTGCAATTTGGTCCTGTACCGGTTGTAAGTGTGCTCCTATGCTGATAGTGTACATGCTTTTTTTTTCTTTTTTCTTTTTCTTTTTTTTTCTCTTCTTATTTGTTTTATTATGCTTATACTCAATTTTATTGTTAATTAATATTAGTTTTGCATTAAGAGCCTATTGAACTCAACTGTTACTTGTTTAGTTGAGTTTCTAGTATAAGTGGAATAAAATAAAGATATCATATCCAGAAGAAATAAAACAAGCTGATAAACAATTTGTGAGGTACAGAGGTCCAATGTATTTTTATTCCGCATACAAAACACGTTTTCAGAAAACTCAAGTAAAATTGGCAACATCCAACATCATTTCTTACACTCAGATCAAACCTTATGCTGTTTCGTCAAATAAAATCAAATACGGCCCATTTGAAGATATTTCTGAAGAAGCATATGTGAGAAGCGGAATAACTGTAGGGTTTTTCCTTTTTTTTGAAAAGATCATGCATTTGGTGCTATTAACTGAAAGTGTGACTTGGAGTGACTTGAGACGTGATGAAATAGTGTCGATTTTGAGATTTGCCTGCACAAATCTCACAATACATAAATTAAAACAAAGAGGGCTCAAATCGAATACAAGTACAAGTAGTAGTACAATGTTTATAAAAACAAACACTTTTGTTTACAAAGAAAAGAGCACAGAGTTGCTTTCAATAAATGCAAATACCTCTGAATACCAAGAATACCGAATTTAATATTCCATTAGAAAATGGATTGAAAAGAACAATTATATCATCGAAAACAATGAACACATCTATACGCCCACTTGGTCACTTTCGAAAATTTTTTTTTTTTTTTTTTAGTTTGTAAAAGAAGAATGATAATACCTGTAAATTGAGACACCTTTACACCAGTAACGTGAAATGTAGAAATTTTTCCGATGATATTCTTTGTTAGGCTCTTTGTAACCGCAATTCTGTAATCATTTCTAATTTGAAAAACGAAGGGACATCCGCGACAAAAGAATGTTTGTCTGTTTACAATGGATAAAAATGGAGAGCAGCCAAAATTTTCAGAGATATCGCTTTGGGGTACTTTTTCATTGCATTCTTTAGCTATGGCTTCGTGCACGTCAAAATCTAATCAAATACCCTTAAAAACCGAATTATCAAACAAAGAGAGCACTTTAGATTTTTTGAATGATTGAGTGATTAATCACTTCTTCCCGTTGTATACTTGCGGAATGGCTTTGTTGAATCTAATTGAGTTGCATTGACTTAAATTTTGGATAAAACGGCTAAATGCCGTTATCTGATTTTTCCCTTCATATCGTACGAAGCTTGTTGACGCCATTCAACATATAACTCAGCGCATATCCCATCATCCGCTACAGAGGGGATGCAAAACTTAAGATTCGCAAAGGAGATAGGTCTGGATGTAAGAGCGGTGGTCTGCGGCAGGAGCTCCCAAAATCGGAAGACAATAAAGAATTCCGCAAGCAGCGTATTTTATGGGCAACGTGCGGATGGCAGCAAGTATATAGTCGCACAGATGTACGACTATTTACATCTCTTGAAGGCAGTCTGGCACAAAACGGTTGACTTAAACCAACGATACGACGTCAAGATTGTCACGAAAAACTCGCCCATCTGGGAACATTGGAATAGGAGAGGCGCTAGCTTGCTAGTTACCTCAGTCATGTCTATAGCCGAAGCAACTCAATTTTTTACACCAGCTATGCCAGCAATGTTGGAAATAGCACTTGAGCGAGGAATCATCGGTAGTGACGTAGAAGCTCGGACGTACGAACTCTATGCCGCTATGACAAAATTGAACTCAGTTTCCATGACGGCAAAATCAACAGCACCAATTGGCAGACCCAAAAAGCAGAGCTAGAATCAGTTAAAGAACACCTCAATACCATGGGAGAACAGGCCGAAGAAGATTTTCTGCCATTTGGCCTAGATGGTGTGATATTCGACGATGTAGTCACCGGAAAAATAACTAGAAAAGAGGACGACTATATCTCGCCACTCACAGGCTACGGAATAGCCCAGCACATACGTGAGCAGCTGCATTGCCAAGCATGCCTGAAATATCTCACGGTAAGAAAAGAAGATGCAAATGACCCGAGAGACGTTGTCATCAAAGCTCACAAATATCTAAAACCCGAATTCCCCAAGCCTAAAGTATACGACGCATTTCATAACGCCTGCGAAATATACAAGTTAGTGATGATGAACCATATGGTAGAAGAAAACATCGGCAAGCGCCTGCAGAGAACAATACTAGCACGGGTTGCCTTGTTCAGGGAGGCAGGCTCCTGCAGTAACGAAGTGACGCACAGAACAAATCTGCTAAGCTTCGTAATTCATTTATTGTTAACTGGGATAAACTGGGTTCAGAAAATTGT
>NW_024005006.1:0-3628 GCF_014805625.2 Glossina fuscipes
GAGTTTGAAGATAAATAAGTTGCGGTTAACTAAGTCAAACGCTTTACTGAAATCAGTATATATGGCTTCCGCGCGAGAGCCACTAGAAAAAGCCTTCAAAACATGGTAAGTAAACTCTAACAGGGTTGTAACAGTAGGTCTTCCCTTCCGACAGCCTCTAGAAAGAGATTCGTGACAGTAGATTTTCCTTGCTGAAAGCAGTACTGAGAAATGTAAGAATAAGTAACACATCGCTCAACCAATTTAGGTAAGCCACTCAATCTCAAGATGCCTCTATTGCTCCCAACGTGATATCTAATTCCACATTTGTGAATTGGAATAAGGAAACTCCTCTTCCAAAACAAAGAGAAAAGACTTCAAGGACTGAACAAAAATCATTGAAGTAACATCACATAGGTCGACAGACCACGATTTAAGTATACTTGATGAAAATCCTATCAGGGCCAATCACACAACTATACTTTACAAACCTCAAACCATGTAAAACGTCGCCCTCTGAAATGCCCAAATTAGAAAGCAGAACGGCGCTAGCTCTCGGATGCTTATAGTTGACAGTTAAATCAGAACCAGCGGTTGAAAAATTTTATCGGAAGTATTGTAACATTCCTTAATGGCACGAAAAAGTAAAGTAGCCTAAGTCGCAAAAAAAGGGCTGTTAATATTAAAATTTTTCCTACAGAATTTTTATAATGTTTCTGGGTTTCTACTTGTGTGTGAAAACGAGTTATCTCACCACACCAGTCAGGATCAAAGGAATCAAATTTAATCGAAATACATCGGAATTAATTAACAAAAGGAAGGAGGACAAATCAGTTAAAAAAAATTAAGTGGGTAATGCAAAGTAAATCAATTACTAATTAATAACTAATTACTGCACAACCAATAATTAATAACTATTTAATTAATAAATAATTAATTTTTTTATGTTTACTAAAAGTAACTTAATAATTAACAGAAGATATAAAAAACAATTAGTTTGTATAATATAATAACGACTTACGTCAGACACTGTCATAAGCGCTGCCGTCGTTCACGGTTTGGTTCATAAATTACACTTTGAAAACAATAACTATTAAATTTAAAATTGAAAAATTGAAAACTGAAAATCCGCGTTGAGTTATCTGCTTCAAATGTAGCTCGAACTACTACAACAGTTGATGAATATCAGTTGGAAAGGCAAACGATGACAAGGTTGTACAACCTTCCTCAATTTGCAGTCTTTCAGTTATATGTAAAAATATATTTACAGCAATGACTCTTTTATACTTTTTTTTGGAGAGTACTAAACACCACTTTTTATATATTCACAGTTAATGGATCATTCTAGGATTTTGTAATTTTTTTCTTAACTGACCTTAAACTTTCTTCTGTCTGCTTGCATTAGCATTTAATTTCAGTTTAAAAGTCAATCACAAAACACGACTATACACATATAACGTTTTCTTATTAGAAACTGAAAACAAAAATCTGTAGAATTATATGCTTTTTTATATTCTTTTTCTGTGTTGTCTTTCTTTTTTTTGTTCACTCAAACGAATTGAAAAGTTCAAGAACTAAATTAATTTTTTTTTCAATTTTTTTTTTCTCCAAAAAAAAACTCGGCTAATTGGATTTACTAGAGTATTCAGCGAAGGGATTTGAGGCTTCAATATCATCAGAGGCCTCAGAGTTATCGAAAGAAACACACGAGGGAGGTATTGTGATTTTTCTGTTGGAGTTAACGATCTTGAAAAAATATTTAGGATTAAGAAGCAGTGAGGATTTTATCAACTGAGCCTAACATTGATGGTTGAGGTAGTTAAATCTATGCCTTGTAACAGAATAGACGAAATAGTCGTAAGGAGAACCACCTTTCATAAATTTTGTTTGTTTGAAAAGTTTGTTTTTCCTATTTCGGTAATACTTAATTGTCTTGTTAAACCATGGCGGGCTACCGGCGCCGAGGGTAAACTTGCTTGGTTTAATACGATATAGCACAGTGACAGTAGGGTTTCAACGCATTATAAGATGAGATTTAAGCTGTAAAGTATTGGTTTCGGTGAAATCATAATGTTTGTTGGAGGAAGTTGGACTTGGCAAGTTAGAGTAGTTCAACGAACCATCATGCCTGTAATAAAAGGAAATACGAATTGCTGGATTATAACAAAAAACGGGGCATTATAATTGCTCGCCTTAGATGCAGCAAAGCTTTGTCCTAATCATTTTTGGCGCTCTCAATATCGAAGTCTCTAGCCCACCTCTAAAATTGTTATTTCTCTGTACGGCTTCTCCAATCTCTTCGTTTGTTTCAAAGGCCACCAAATTTCGGAATCCTACGTTTAGAAATGTAGCTATTTTCTCTTGAAACTTTATTATATGTATCAACCGCAGAAGAGCAGTCGACGGGAAGAAGCGAATATACTCGACTTGCTTTCTGTTTAGTATTTCTTTCAAGTACACTTTGTATATATATATACATATATATATATATATGCTAGTAGTATATACATGTACAGGTACACAACTGTGGCATTTTATTACGAATTTCTGTCGCTTTTAAATGGTTCTTCGCAAAGGTCATACTTAATGAAAAATTTTATACACAAGTCAATTTTATTGAAAAATTTTATACATTAGTCAGTTTTATCTCTCTTATGATGTGCTGAACTATACTTGACAGTTTCTATCAGAATTAATTGAAAGATAAACTTGAAACCTCACTCCGATATGATGGTTTGCGCCCCCGTTTATTTTCAATTTATAAACAACCATTTGGTTGCGCCCCGGTTTTTATCAATTTATAAACAAACAAATTTGGTTGTGCAATACCATGATCAGCTGTTTTCCCAAGAAAAAATATTATATTATTTAGGAAAAGATGTAAAAAATTTGAAAAAAAAAAATTTTATTTTTTCAGCTTTCAAGAACGCCTGGTAATTGTACAACAACAATAGGAATGACAGTAATCGTTGGCTCCTTGGTAAGCTGCAAAATAGTGTGAAACGCTACGTAACTATATTATTCAAAATCTTCGAGGTGGTAGCGGATACGCTTTGGAACCATGGTTAATGACGCCGTATAAAAATGCAGTTGACCCAACTAAAAGGAAATATAACGACATTCATTCTCAAGCCAGAAGCATTGTGAACAGATGTATCGATTTATATAAAGGTGTGCTATACTACTATATATAATCTATAAGCTAAGTCTCTATTCAATTTCTAAGGTCGTTGGCGCATTTTCATGGAAGATCGGAAGTGCAGGTACAATGCGCTAAAAATGGGCAAGTTCGCAACCGTTTGCGCGACCCTCCACAACATTTGCATACACTATAAAGTGAAAGATTTCGAAATTGGGGATTTCATTTCTTCAGCACCCGGAACTGATTGCGATGACGACATCGAGGTTACGTTAGAGGCCGCCCAATTGATTCGAATAAGCGAAGAAATCAGAAATGGTGTAGCTTCTGCACTGTAAAAGATACTGCAGAAAAAAAGTTCACAGCTTTTCCTTTAAAAACAAATACACCTTTAAATAATAATATTCATTTATTCAAAAGTAGTTAAAGAGACAAAAGTATAAGAGTTACATTATTAAAAAATCGACGATAAATATGGAAGCAATGACTAAATTTGCTTTAATAAAACTA
>NW_024005007.1:0-9640 GCF_014805625.2 Glossina fuscipes
CGACGATAAATATGGAAGCAATGACTAAATTTGCTTTAATAAAACTAAATGAGAATATAAGTTTCAAAAAAAAAAGTTGTTAGGGTAGCAGTATGTGAAACTTATTTCCCTAGGTATGTTCAACACGCAACAATCTTGATACAACAGATGAATTTAACTACAGTTAATTACAGTTATTCAAAATTTTTGTTTATTCTCATGACATTCTGAAAATTGTCAAAACTACCGTATTATCGCTTATTATGTTGTGTGTTTAGCTATGATGCCATATCTTTAAAACAAAACCAGTCGTAGATAAATAAGAAAAATATATTCGGCTGTAGCCGAATCATTTATACACGTCACAAATTTATATTGTGTGTCCATTTTTGAAACCATGAGTACGTTTGTCATAGAAATTACTAGACAGATGAACAGACCGAATGGCAATCATGTCTAGAACGGTTCAGATATGATATTATAGCAATTTTTGGGTGCTGCAAACGTTTTTACAAAAAAACCAAATTTCAGTGTTCTTTTATCTTGAATAGGCGTATCCGATTTCGTCCATTTTTGTACACGTGCTGCATGGCCGCCTGAAGAATATAAATATAAATTTGTATAAGTGTAACAATTGTGGTTTAGAAAGAAGAAGAAAAAACCCAATTTTGGCATACAGTGGACGTATCCTTTGGCCCAATTGGGCCATTTTCATTATCAACCTGCTTGTAAGAACTTCCAATGGAGGCCGAAAGCTTCGTTTTGCGGCCAGGAAAGTGTTTACCACAGACAGTACACAGACTGACCGACAGACATGCTTAAACCGGTTTAGTTATTAATACTGATCAAGAATATGTGTACTTTATGGGGTCTCCGAAGCTTCCTTCAGGACGTTGCAAACGTTTGGACAACGTAAATATACCTGTCATCCCTCCATGATGGCTGGTCCAAAACGATTTATTTTCGACTTCCTCTGCCGTCATTCCTTTTAGATAAACGCGGTAATTGTCTTTTATGAACAATTGAGAACAGTGCACGCTGTTTGCCAGTTGATTGGATTATTATAACTATGGTGACTTTAACGGATTATGATGCATCTATATAAATGTACAATACAAGCGTTTACATTTCAATATATATCATTTCGCCGAACTGTAAGTAAAATCCTTTTCAGAACAGTAAATGTGTTGTATTTTGTGCCGCGAGTGCGCGTCGCAATAATCTATAGTTAAAGCACGTAGAACTTTTGTTGTCACTTGCAGCCACCGTGCTCTTTCGGTAAGAACAATCATAGATCGGCTTAGACGCTCGAAAAATTGCGTAATAAAAATAAATAATTACGAATAACCATAACAATAATAGTCCAATGGAAAAATGTGTGAAAAAAAATGTTTTTAAAAAAAAGTTGAAAGCTGAAAAAGCATTCACTACGCACACCCAGCCAATCAAGAAAAGAGAAATAACAACAACTGTCTGATAATGTTACTCAAACATTGCTATAAAAGTCCTCAAAGCTGCTCACAGAAGTCACGAACATGAAGTGTAAGATGAGTTATAAAGAGCGCTTACAAAATTTGCGTTACAACATCCAACGCGGAAATATTATTATATGCTTTAAATTAAGAATTCTGTATTTTTTAGAAGCGTAAGCTATTTAAAAAATATAACTACAATAGTTGTGGGCACTATCCCCTTGAACTAGAAAATAACACCCATGAATGGGCACATTTTTGGGTAGAAAAAGTTGAGAAGTGCAAAATCCAAAAGTAATAATAACAGTAATGATATAATAATAATAGGCGTGAAGAGTGTATACGAATAATACAGCTACTACTTGTTCAAGGCGCACGCCAGACGCTAGCTGAAAAATCATTAGGTTTCGACATCTTTAGAACTCTTTAGTGCATGTTGTTCTCAAAAGCAAACACATGAGATGCCGTACCACTTGAGTAACATCGAAAAGTTTAACTGTACAAATAATTTTCAGACATTACCCTTTCCGATTATCATTTGTACCGATTAAAGGGTAATGCTATTCAGAAGAATGTCGACTATTCAGTTGTTTCAAAAGACGTATATTTTTTTTAACGCGAAATGGAAATGGTGCTAAAAATCTGGGAACAAGTACTAAATAGAAAGATTTTTGCATCAGTTGTGGTAAAAGGGTATATTAAGTTTAAGCTGATTTATTCAGCAGCAAGGGGGACTTGAGATTTACATTTTATTGTACCACTCGATTAAATATCACCCTCAGAATCGATCTATGCTTGCCTCTATATTTAGTTTCCATGCGCCTAACCCACATTCCGCCATTTTTGAGGTATTTTGATGAAATTTGATAGTGTTTTGATCCAAGGATGAGCTCTACTGCAAATGGTTCAGGTCGGACCGCTATTTCGAATTCTCCTGAAACAATGCTCACTGTAATGTGTTTCTACTTCTTTTCAATAAAATACTAATATTCATAAAATAAGAGAATGAGATTTTACCCACCATCCCTATACAATGCCTCTTATTTTCTTTAACCTTTACATACATTATATAACAATCATTAAAGAACAAATAAAAGATTTCTAAACCAAAGCATAAAGTTATTTAAAGGTAAATAAAAATATGTAAAATTGTGTCTGACATTTTCTATTTCCTTTTTTGGTTTTTCCTACCGTGCCTGTGCAATTTAATGTCCAAGCAAGAGAACCAAACACAACGGCAAAAATAGGAAAAGAGAATCAGTGAAACAGAAACATAGGTCAAACATGTAGATAAATGCTATAAAACCATTTACCGAACAATTTTTTGCATGACTAGTGCCAGGAGATATTACCGAGCAATTTCCATAAGTAAGTGGTTTTCGACCGACATTTTTACAAATAAAAAAAAAAAAATTAGGAGAAAAAATTTTCTAAAACGAAAAACTTTTAATTGAATGTCAAATTTTAGAGTTAACGGCTATTAAAGTTCAACAAAATATGGTTTATATTAAAGTGAAGCTTAACATAAAGAATAACTAACAGTTTTGCTTAAGGTTATGTTAGTGGGAAAAAATATCACGAGAAAAGAAAAGTTGAAAAAGTTATAAAACGTAACAAGACATTTTCCTTCATTCGAAAGGTCAACAGAGGGTGAGCTAATTTATATATACAGCAAGTTAACGCACATCTAAAGCCGCGCCTGTCGGTTTACAGAATTTGGAGAAAGCTAATTGAAACGACCCTTCCAAGCGCCGCACTACGACCGTAGAATTACTTACATTGATTTAATTTCTTAGAGGAAGGGCAGAATTTCCGACTAAATGGACCGTCAAATGAATTTCTCTAAGTTGTTATATAGTTCGCTAGTAAATCGTACGGTAGAAGTTCACCAAGAGACTCTATATTTAGCAGTGAAACTGGTAGACTTTTATGTTTAGTAGATTATAGAGGCCGTGTGCTCTGTTTATAAGTTGCACATTTAGTAAATGCTTAATGGATGACGACGCCATAGCTTTAAGTGATTCCGAGATAGATTCAGACACGTCGTTTATTGTTTTACGTAGGATTGACGAAGAGAACGGATATAATATTTACACATCACATCAACTATGTTCCTACACAATAGCCGATAAGAATAAATAACATAAATTTTATTTAAATTAACTTATATGTAGGTAGTTCCGCGAGCATATTCTTGGACCCATACGAATGTCACGTCCTTCTAAGGAGTAGGGTCCTCCGCACGTCAACTGTTCCGCGCGTCAAGTCCTCCGCTCATCGCACTATTCGCTGTTTTATAATGGTAAGTTTGAATTTATCTTTACTGATTGTCATTTATAACTTGGTTATTTATTTCTATTTAATTTCAGATTAAGACACAAGATGAGCCGCCACCAGACCATAACAGCGAATATCCTTATTGGGTCGTTAAACGCAGTAAATTTCTGATACAATTTTATAATTTAATGTAACGACCAATGCAAAAATTTATTGATGCACATTAACGATATATCAGCGCACGTTAGAGCTAAAGTTTTACAAATATGGCATCACAGCGGCGTCTCAATTGAAAATGCCGATGTTCCTTTTAAATCGCTTCATTTCCATGATTCTTTATATGGCATTGGAAGATATGATGTCTCTTGACATCGATGTATACAATAACATGAAATACCGCCAAGAATTATCAGAATGTAAACAGAAAAAGAAGAAGAAGAGCCCTTTTACGAATTGTAATTAAAACCGCCTCAAAACGACTAATTTATATATTTATGCCTGCTACCGAAAATTCTTTATGAAAATCATATTATTTTCCAAACTTAAAAAAAAAAAAAATCGGATGCGAATAATTTAATAATTGAGTGCGTTGCGATATAGCAGAAACTAATTGAATTTACAAAATTTACTAAAAGTGTTTGATATAGATCTGAAGTTTCCGATTATTTCATGCATGCATCGCTCCTTGCTTTTTTGACAACTTTATCGAATATTTTCGTAAAAAATTCACACCCCAATTGGTTGACGACTTCAACTAACGAGTGCTTAAAGATTTTCACAGTACATAAAAAGTACGTCGACTACTTTACCAATTTAGTCATTCTTCCTGTAGTTCTTCATCCAATATCGTCAACTTTTAACAGTCATATTTGAAGTAGTCACCTGACACACATCGTCTCGTAAAACGGATGAATTTGGAATTATGTTTAGGTTAGTGCGAAGTGAAGGCGAGCTCGAAAGTCTTTCTGTTAAAATTTTTACAAAAAAAATTGACTTTTGTTTCTTACCATGCCTTAATTGAAGAATGTAAAGGAGTGGTAGCACAACACTGGATTAGCTGTAGTAAGGTCTTGAATTACTTACAAGCTGCATCGCCTGCCAAAGTCGTCTAAGCTTACACAGTTTTGACACTAGCTCTCTATTGTAAGTATTGTTTTAATTTTGATTTCCAATTGGTGGTTCGTCTAAATTTGTAGTAGTGCAGAAGAACTATTTCCAGTGCAATTTAGTTAACAATATAGTTACGTATCAAGATATTGTTAACTCAACTCTTACTTGTTTACGTTCTATTTATTACGAATATTTTCTCAATAATTGAACATGTGTTTGTATAATCTATTGTAGCGGTCGTGCGGGCATAAAAACAAATCGCTGTAAGCGAATAGGTACGAAAGGTTAATCGGTCGCATTGTCACATGATCGTTGATCGTTTAATGTACAAGGTGGAAGAGCTAAAATCATACTAAGAGATAATATAATACATACACATATAAAACAAACATTTGGACAGTGAATATATGTACCGTTTTTTCTAGGCACAAAATACTGAATAAAACTGTAACATTTCCATTCCGAAGTTTCATCTTTTTCGACTGTGCGCAACTATATAAATTATCACACTGAATTGTACGCAACATAAATCCTTAGAGATTTGAATAGATGCAGTTTTATGCCAAACAAAACCCCTGTTCATGGATATATAATATTCTTGCTTAATTCGAAGAATACCGCTGCCCATATAACCATGATGTAGGGTAGGCGTACTCTTAATATCGGGAATAAAGCTGCGGCATACTTATTGGCGGGGTCAGTGAAATGAACAGCGACTACTGATACATTTGGCATGCAAACGGAAATAATATGTCAAAAGTCATAAGATCGCAAGTTTTCAAAATGAAGAAATTTAGCTGAATGTGGCAAAACAGGCCTAGGATATGTTTGCAGTTCTAAATAGGAATGCTATCGGCAGACAATGCGGCTTGCGCTTAGCACGGGTTTGTGTGGACGACTTATTGTGCACTGGAACGGTGCTTCCATTTTTATGGCGAAACCCAAATAGCGGTTTTTGTGGGTAGCTTCAGTTGTTCTTTCCCAAGATGTAACGGCTATTGTTAATGGTTACTGTTATACACTGAACAGAAAAATGCTCAACATTGTTTTATAATGAGATTGCCATTTTTACTAAAAAATCGATTGAAACTTACTCGCGCACATGTCATAACGTGTGCGGCTAATAGTCAACTTTAGTTGTTGCTAGTATGTGTAATAAGAAGTCGGAAGTAATGTGGGCTGGGATTATACACTTTTGCATGCCTTGAGTAGAAAATAAATTACACTATGTCCAGATAACGTCTTTCTACTTACTTTACTCTATTCAAAATTGCGGCGTAAATCAGAAGCCTAGCAATGCCAAAGCTGCATTATGAGAAACGATTCAATTTGGCCAGTGATAGGAAAAAAAACGGTGCAAGTAGTTAGATGCATGGATATTGACGAACGAAGAGAAGAAGAAGACATTGTGCCGAAGCGGATATTGATTTTACGACTATTAATAAATAATTTCTTGATAATGCTCCACTAATGGTTACGCACATTATACAATACAATGTCTCCCTTGCTGTCGGCCTTTTTGCTTATGAAAAATTATCGAACCCTTTGAGAGGGTGCTTGTATGTTGTAGAACAGGCATGATTCCCAGAATTCTGCTTTCTCTCTGAAAACACTAGGTTCTTGATACCTAGGTTATACATAATTTTTAGTTTAGTTTAGTTTATTATCAATCATTAACAATAACTATAACGATAATTACTATTATAATTAATAATTAATACTAACACGCCAATAGGACTTTAAATTCTATTACGGCTCTGTAACGATACTAAAATAATTCAACTAGGGCAATAACACATATTAATCAAGGCAAATATATAGGCCCAATTATAAATAATAAATCACACCTTATAGATTATAAAAGGCTTTAGTAGCCGCTCTAAACTCCTGCAGGCTTACAATTGTTTTATTACGGAGAGTCGACGCGTTTGACAACTTTACAGCGTTAGAAGAGAACGGGCTTGATACGATTACATAAGTAACACCGAAAACAGCAACAAGTACAAACCAACAAACCTAAACGGCTGTTGTTGATGTTAAAACTGCCATCGAATGGAAAACGCAACTCTAAAAGAGAGATTGTCTTAACCGTAATAATTAAAGTGCTTTGGTAACCCTATTTGTGGAACTCGGGAGGTTTATATACGGTATTTGTGGAACTCGGGAGGTTTATATACACTCAGATCTACGTTGACATTCGTTACCGTCCTAAAACCAGCACTTCATTATATTATACTATAACCATCGTACGTTCAGATCTAGAAAACAACAATATTCCTTACAAATTTCATTGTGTTCGAGTATAGATGAGCTTCTGAAGAGATACTAGATTTTTAATGCTAAGATATGTTCCAAGATCAGACTCCAAAATCTTATGCTAAACTGTGATATTCGACCATTTTTGGGTTTATTAAAAACATATCTAGCACATTTATTAACAACGCCTTGCAACGTATTGTTGGAACCATTTTCTAAACCATTACATATTTTCACTCCATAAGATATGAGAGGAGCACTAATTTAATCCGTCTCAATTTTGTTACGATCAGAATATAAGCGAAGAAACATAGCAAAGAATTGCAGTGAAAACGGAGCAAGAAACCCTACGCCAAGGATTTCTAAGAAAAATTCATTTGTTTTCGGTTTCAATAAAACCTACACCAAAGATTTCTAAAAAAAATAGATCTGATTTCGGTTTCAAGAAAACCTACCCCAGAGGTTTCTATAAAAAATACATCTGATTTTCGTTTCAAGAAAATCTAAACCAAAGTTATCTAAGAAAAATTTCAAATTGATTTTCAAATTTTCGTTTTATTTGCTTTATATATAAGGTAAGGTAAATTTATTTAATCAGAAAATAATCCTACAAGTGCTTTGAACAGAAAGAAAGAACGACTTGAAAGACTTACCGTCGCATGAACAAACACCAAAGCTCTATTTTCTCTATTTTTCGAATATTGTAAGCCTGAAAATATGCTTTCATAATAAAAAGCAGAAAAAATTAAAGTTTTTGGGAAACGACATGTCTTTATATATGCAATGATTTTTTGCTTCACTGAAGCAAGAAACTGACCTAACAATCAGATTTTATGTTTGCTGATGTTTATTAAGAAAAAAAAAATTGTATGTTAACAGCAAGTAGACATAACTTGGACGTTACGCAACGCACTATTGCTTTACATAAGATACATAAACAATTGCGGAACTTTCTCTCTACGTAAATAAGTTAAAAATGATGGAGTATAAATTGAAAAATTTTGGTACAATGCACTTATGATACACATTAATCTCCAGAAATAAGGAAGTGAGAAGTCAAAATGTTGAAAAAATGTTTCTCCAAAATGTTAGAGACGATTTTAATTGATTTGCGGAACTTGTCTTGCTGGAGTATTATTAGCATTTAAAGCGAAGCAATGAAAGTAAATTGGATGACGCATTCGAAAACGACGATAAAAAGTATTTCAAATCCTTACAAGCAAGCTGTGTAAAAATGTAATTAACCCAATTCAACCTTTATTTTGAGTTGCATTATGTATATAATTAAAATTAAAGGAAACAGCATACATTAATAAATATAATATTTTTAATTAGTGATCACAAATTCTGCTTACACAGGCAGAATGGCACTTTCATGCAGTTCAGTGCACAACTGAGTTTCACTCTATATATAGGGTTACCGAAATGCGCTTTCGACTTTCAGGGTAGCTGGGGAGACCGCAAAATTGTAGTTTGGAAGAAAACTTTTAAAGACGAAAAGGAATGTGGCTTTCCTTAAACAACACACGACGTCGATGTTACATGTTATCCCAAAATAAATCCAAAAACTTACGAAGATAAGGTGCTTATGCCACGAAATTAAGAGACGAAAAACGTAGTGAGCAAGCAAATCAGATGCAAAACCTCAATAACTGGGAAATACAATATATAGCTAAAAGAATAGTGAAAATACTGTAGCTGAGTAGAAACAGTTAATCCACAAAGATTATCAAATAATGGTTTGTAGAAAGTTATCGACCCATTCATAAACTCATTTTTCACAGCGAGCAATTAAATACCCTACACTAACTTGCATAACACAATTCTTTCTCTATCGTCATCATAAAGTTTAAATAATAAAGGCCTATTTTTTGTGGAAATATTCATATCATGAATCATAAGTCTATATTAAATCTGTAAATGCACAATTTTTAATATTGAATTAGATTAATTATGCGCTCCAACCCACTTTATGAGGATAATGTAGAAAATTGAAAGAACATTTATATGTTACGGTCTACGTGCAAGTTCTATTACAGCATGATGCTGGTGCTACTGCATATCACACTGCCACAATTTACAGTATATCCTCGCTGAAGAAATCAGAATAACTGTCGCCTTTCGAGAGCGTGATGTCAGTATTTCGTCATAAGTAGATTTATGTTGCTATCGCCGTCATGAGGGTACCAGATATGAAACACTGTATTCCACTCATGCGTTGTCGTTGACACGCACCAAACTCGAAAATAACCACAGTCGATTGGCTCGTTATGGACAGCACAGGACTCTCTATGCTATCCTTCAGCGTTAATCTGAAAATTTCTCTACCATTGTTAGTATTTAATACCAATGATAGATTTTTTCACTTCCATACAACTTCATCGAACTATTTTCATTTCCATACAACTTGATCGTATTATTTTTCAGTTTGACGCAACTTCAATGGATTATTTTTCAGTTTGACACAACTTCAATGGATTATTTTTCATTCTGATAAGACTTCAACGGATTATTTTTCAGTTTGACGCAACTTCAACGGATTATTT
>NW_024005008.1:0-10308 GCF_014805625.2 Glossina fuscipes
GTAATTCATTTATTGTTAACTGGGATAAACTGGGTTCAGAAAATTGTCACAAATGTGTCTTCGTTTTGAAGGAACATCGGGCGGAAAACGTAGCAAACTAAAGGTAACTAAAATTTTACATGAATTTTTATAAATTACTTATTTTCTGTTTTCTATTTCAGGATAGGAAAGGTGCGCCCACAAATCGCTCAGCGGAATGGGATGGAGAATCGGGCTCGGAGAACCACAAATAAACGATAAATCAAATATAATAGAAATACATTAGTATATTTGCAACTTACATTCAAATTTTTTACTTTAGATTAAAGAAGTCCGCCCGCAAAATTGAGTCCAACTCTTCGCTCATCGCCTTATCGTAATGTAGGATTCGCTGCATGCCAAAGGTAAGTTAGCATTTGTCCTTACCTCCTTACCTCCGTAGGCCAAAAGATAAGTTTATATATAAAATTTATTGATCACAATATCTTTCTATTGCAGAGGTCACCACACCGCCATAGCAGCAATTTTTATTTATTTATATGTTTTTTTTTATGGATTATGTATGTATGTTACGTATCATTATTATGTATATTTAGCGGGGCTTTTATTTATTACGTAGTATTTTGTATTATTATGTATTATTATGTATTGTTGTTATTGTAAATACGGTTGTAATTTTTAAGTAAGTATATCAATGGCGTAGGTCTACTGGGGAGCCAGCCACTTAAAACCATTGGCAACGCGAATATCACGGTACCTGTAGGAACCGTGCCAGGAACTTAGCTATTGTTCTGCTTTTTTCTGCAGCCCAGTTGTTTATGATCAGCAAAAGTATAACCAAACCAGTATCTCCGCACTGGATAATGAAGCGAAAGTCGTTAAAAAAATGTTAAAAATTTTAAATTATTTTTTGTTTTCTTAAATTTTTTTCTCTTATATATTTCAAAAGCATGAAGTTTATTTAGCAAGATTATCGTGGAGATGAGTGTGAGATATTATTAATGCATTTCAAGGGTTTTAAAATAGGATAAGAATGAATATTATATTCATCTTGAGGCCAATCGTAGATATTAAACCGTTTTATTGTTAATTCTGCGAATAATGCGTTAATTTGTGGGTAGTAATAATTTATTGACATTATTATTATTATATTTGATCGACTGTATGTTGTTCATGAAAATTTATTAATGTTGCTTTTATTGCTTACTTTCAAAATTCCAGACCTTGTCTGATAAATGAATCCCGAAATATGCGTCAAGGTTATTATTTCTTAAGCAGAATCTAAGGCCTAATGTTTTGGTTGCCTGATATCAAATTTCTGGCCATAAACTTACTTTTTGAAAGCAGAAAATCATGGCCAGAATATCTGCGCCGATTATACTGTTTGCTAGAGTCATTACACAGCCAGCATTGCAAGATGGTGAAATCCAGTAAATTCTCTAAAAGTAGAAACATCTGTCGATGATCGGATAAATATATATATACAAATATACACTCAATATCGGACTCTTTAAATTTTGTCAAATTTGCTCTCCTTAATAAGCCCGTTTCGTATATCCGCATGTCTACCGTTGTCAAGCTTTTGCATATTTACAAGGTTTCAGGTGTTCGCCCCAACTCAGATCTATACCCCACAATAATTTTTTCTTTTCTTTTTGCTCTTAATACTATACATTTATACATGGATTTTGCATCTTTTGTTTATTTTCTTTATACTGCTTTATATTTCATAACAGTTATAGTCATAATATTGTCACGAAATGCTTTTCTTGATACGGTATTTACAATCAATTTCCTTAAGGATAGGAGTATTTATACTTTGTTTAATTTGGCAACATTCTTAACCGAAACTTTCTTGTCGGCTCAAATGTTCTTTTCCGACAAATTCATTCTGTTCACACATTCTGCTTATATAAGCAAATTATCAGAATTGATGTGTTTTCCGCTAATTTTTTCCATCGGTCTGCAGCTACAAGACGCGCCGCAAATGTGCCTGAGTTTTTCCATCTCTCGGAAACTTATTTTCTGGGAAGATCAATTAGATGGCATGAAACTAGATTTGGGGTTTCCGTAACAATATTATATCTAGATCAAGATTCATTTGTAAAACTCAACCTAAATTGACGGTTAATTTATTTTAGCTGAGTTTTGTGCATAAATAAATAAACGTCAAACCACCATTTTCCATCGTTATTTTTTTGAAGAAATATTAAAAATGGTAATTAACTGACTTTTTTAAAATAGACTTTTGTATGAGGCGTGATCGTAAGGTTGTTCCGATTATGCAAGTTCTTAACACATTGTCCACCAAATATCATCAAGTTACGTCGAAAATTGCGAGCTGTATGCTGAGCACAAAAATACTTGGGCAGACATCAAGAAGGCACACAGTCAACCTGCTGTATCTCAAGCCGTTTTGGTCGTTGCTTACATTCTCGCAAAATCATGGTACTTTTATTACATGTTTGCATTAGGGAACTTGACTTTCAACGAAACTCTATGCTATGGTCTTAGAAAAGTGTTTCTTTACAGAAGAAAGAAAACAAATAAACTTCAAGATGCGCGTGGTGAAAAAACAACTCCAATTGCGGAAACTATTTGTTAATTTTTATTCTTCAGCGCAATCTTGTGAAATCTCCGCGGTTCCTTTTCTTCCATTGTATTTTATTTATTTGGTTTAGTATGGCGTACCTACGGTTCTAAGCCTAGTCCGATCTACATTTATTGTACTACAGATCGACACAAGCTTCCAGGTATCTGTAGGCGAAAATTTTATATGTCACTAATTCGACCTAGAGCTTTCTAGACTTTCTCATCTCTGAAGGTAGTTCTGTGCATCATTATTCGTCCCACTACCGTCTTGTCAACGCCCATCAAAGAATATCATTAACTTGGATTGCTTTGCTTGCCTTAACAATGGAGCAAGACATTTATTATAAAATGAAGTCGTGAAGCGTTTTCGTAACAAAGTGTTACCGTGTGAGTAACACCTTCGCGTAAAAGTAAGCAATAAATTACATTATTTCGCTGAAGTGCAAGCAGAGAAATTTTTTGGGGTACTGCACCAAGTGACACCAATCACTAGAAGCGTTACTTTTCTCCTTCAAAGTGGTAAAGCGGCGGGCATAGCATGCAGGCATCCCGCCAACAGAATTACTCCCGTAAAAGCAATTTGGTTTTCAAACAAATAAGAAAAGAAGAAGAAACGTAAATAAAATGCTAGAAGATTACAAACAAAAGATGTTATTAAAGTAAACGACAAAAGTTGAAACTTTTTTAATTTTCTTAGGCCTGTATATTTACTGAACTGAAGGTAATCTGCCAAGATAATCCACATTTTTTTTCGGTTCGCGTCTTCACTAAAAATGTCTTCACTACATAACTATTTATTGTGAAATAAACAAAGCACATGTAAAATAAATATTACAATTAAATAATATTAGCAAACGTTCACATATAAAACAAACTAAGCCTCTAGCTACGAACACAAAGCTGGAAAACCTAAGTTATTGCTACAAAATTTATGCGAAATTGCAGCAGAAATACTAAAATAATGCGATGTCCAATTTGTGTTATAACCATTTTCAGAGACATTACCCGACTAAAGATTTTTGATATGTCGTGAAAAATGCTAAAGCTTATCAGAAAAACCTCATTTCATCATACTGGTCCGGATGCAACACCTAGAAATTGTATGTTTAAGATTATACATTACAGGCATATGTTTGCAATAGTAGCGCGTTCGTCCATGCACTTGCTTAAGAAGTTATATGCATGTTGTTCAGTTGTCGCCATTTTTTTGATATATCGGGGTAATGGACGGCTTCGTTAGTAGAAAAATGATATCGGAAAGTCATATCAAAAGAGAAAACCAACCAGCAACGAAATCAGAAGCCGTAGCCACAACGTACTGTATGGAATAATAGATTGAATGCCGGCCATAAAAACGGATTTGAACTATATAATATTCTTTAAAAATTATATTCTTTTAGGAAATGATTCAGAAGTAGTTATTTTTGGTCTTCGACAGAATTTTTCTTAAGATTTTCTAAAGGTAAATAAAATGGCAAAGTATGTTCGAAAAACCTAACTTTTCCGTAAATTTAATATAATAAAAAGCGAAAATCACAGCAGTCATCGCTTCGTATGTCCCTTAAAAGATAAGACAACTTGAACATATGTGGTGGCTGTAAACCGTTATCGTGGGCCATTGAAACATGTGCGTTCGCATAAAACCAAACCTATAAGTGCCTAAGTGATTTTACATTTTGTGATCTACTCAGAGCCTATTAGTAAATGTTGTTTTTTTTTTATTGCGACACGCACTGACTGTCAAAAGTCACATTATCCTGTAGAAGTTTTTATACCTGCACACGTGAACTCCTTTCAACTTTCTATTAACTAAAGCTCTCTGCTTGTCTACATGTGTGTTTATGCGCATGTCTTTCTGCTCGTGTGTGTGTGTGGTCTAATGTGATTTCATGTTATAGTTATTGCGTGCAATTTTTAACAACGACTTTTGACAGTGTTGCTGTTTTTGTTATATCCGCTTTCATGACATTTTCAACAAGCGCATGCACATGAAACTAATAATTAGTTTATATATTAAATATTTTTCGTATGTCATCGGTAGTAAAGAAGTATAGTAAATGTGTACCAAAAATCCTAACTGAATACATGAAAAACCAGATAAAACCACTTTAATTCTCTTGTTTCTCTTCATGTCAAATGTCATTCCTTATTTGCCAAAATCCCCGCAGTTTAGTTGATAGTCTTCTTGTTAGATATACTTCCTGACTTTAAAGTTCTAAACGCGGACTATATATACAATTATTAAAGACCACTCGATAAGATCATGATGACGCTTGTATCTGTTTAGATCATGTATGCACGGTTCAAGTAAACAATTATAATAGAAAACAAATTTTCTTATGGTGTTACACGATCTCTTAAATGTGCGAGGATTATATGATTGAACTCATTATTTAAAAAAATTCGATTTACCAAGTACAGTGTCGTCTCCTGCCTTAAGCCTTTTTCTTTTTTTTTTTTTTGAAAGCACATTGTTCAAACTGACTGTGTCTTTAATTTACTTTTTTTAATTCATAATCGCTTGATTTCAAACTGAAAGCTAAAGCTTCATAAGAACTGTTAAACATACATTTAAGAGTTTAAAAGAAAAAATGAATTTAGAATAATATTAAAAAATTACACCAATCGAATCATTGTTGCGAGGCCTTTTTAAGTGAGATAGCTCTGAGAATCAGTTGTTCTCTGTTAAATTTGAATTTGAATTTACATCTCCATAGAGAGGCATGCACCGAGAGGTTTTAAACACTTTCGTTTTATGTAATTGACGAGGATTGAAATGAAAAACACCAATTTTCAAAGTTTCAAAAAAGACGCAATCTTTTCTTAAGATTTAAAGTTTAGATTAGCTTATCGAAAATTTGTTATGGTCGATACTATATTTTTTTGCATTGTTGAAAAGAATAAAAACTATAGAAATTCTCTTTAAAAAGTTATCTTTCGTGGGTGCGATGTGTTTAAAGGTTTTAAATGTGTTATAGACATGTTTCTTTTGTCAGAATAAATATCTTATCATATTCTCTTCTTAATCTGTAATGTCAGCAATCTGCGTTTTTCTCACTTTCCAAATATGTGATTAACTCTAAACACATTATCCTAAGCTTTCAATTTCTTAGCGTCGTCATTAAAAGCTTTTGAGCCGGCTCTGAGCCGCACATTTTTTCAACGGTCTTCTCAACGGTCTTCTCTGAAAATAAACTACCGTATTTTTGCTTGCGAACACTTTTATTCGTTTGACTTAAGCCGTCTTTTGAATCATCCGGGCGGGGACTCGAAATTGCAAGGGAAGAATTGTCTTTAAGTAAAGAATTTTTATGTCCGTGTTCTAAAAAGATCGAAGCATACCTTTAGATTATAAGAAAAATATTAGTTTTTGAAAAGTTTATAGCGGTTTCCCTCCTCAACGGATATGATAATCGGTTTCTGACAAATTTTTCGAATAAATTTTGAACTAAAATCGAAGTCAACTTTGCAAGCCTATCTTTTGTAATAAAATATTAAGTGTTTCGCTAGATAAATTTATCAAGAAGCTACTGTTAACAAGTAAAGTTAATCGACTAACCGTTGAAGGATTTGGCCAAGCGAACCTTTTAAAAAAGAGTGTAACAGTTATGAAAAAAATTTCTTAAGATCCTCAATGAATATACAAGCAAGTGCAAAAAGTTTCTTTGAATGCGGGTCTTCTGTAAAAATATTCAAGGAAAATTTTAAAGTTAAATACGAATGCAGCGGCAGGATTTAGCATAACATCTTCGAGGAATATGTATGGAAGAGAATATTTGAATTTGAGGAAATTTTATGGTAATAAGGACTAAGGCTAATCGTAAAAATTAAGAAAACTACTTATTACAATAAAAAACATGCAGTTAACAAAATTTAAATATTTTTGAAATTCGGTCTGCTTGTTTATCAAGCTAAAAAAAAGGACAAAGGACACGAAAATATAATTTGGGAAAACTTTTGTTCAATTCACAGTTCGTAAAAAGGGTATTAAATGTGATATTCCGGTTGGGGTTTTGAAATGGTGCGCAACAGCCCTTCAACGCAAAGCTGTTCCAAATTTTAGTTCGATTGGTTGCTTCCTTTGAGAATAAACTGAAAAAAATTTATTTCAATTTTAAAACGATATCTGCTGTTATTTGCATTAATATACTATATATAATAAGAAGGTTTTTCCTTTTCATTTTTTGAAAAATTTCAACACATGTGTCCTGGCCGATTAAGTCCAAGTTATGGTTGTTAGTCAAATTGAATACGTATAGGACAAATTTAAGTTTTGTGTGTCAAACTATGCAATTTTACTGCCGGCTGTAAAGCATACAGGCTGCCAGTCTGACTTTCATATTGTACATTTTTGTGGTCCAAGTTTAAAACGTCTATATTATGTTAAATATTTTAATCTCGTTTTTGTCAGACTGTAAGACTTTCAAAAAGACATAAGAATTTGATAAACAACCGACTTAGAAAACTTGATCAGGATCATATGTGTTATTTATATGGTTCTCGATGCGGGCATTGGACACTGGAGCCAGTCGACCTCTTTTTGTCCGATGCTAGATATAAAAGTTTTGAAATTTTTCAAAATTTACCAAACGTTCGAAAGAGAACCTTTTCTTTCCCTTAAACAGAAAGATTTTCGCCCACTTATGTATTAAAGTTCATTCTTTCGGCTTACATTACAGTTCATGAAGTGAAGTTGTGTTTGACCCAATTCATAAAGGCGAATTCTACGTAATCATAGTTAATTTTAAAGAGACAAAAAATTATAAACATAAACATTTTCTATTAGGTCGAAAACTGGCCATTAGCCTTTATCAAAAGTAATTATTTGAATGCCATTTAAAGATCTATTTGGTAACAAAGGAGAAACAAATTTTTTTTTCTGAGTTCTATTTACATTTTTGGACGCGCATACATGCATATATGAAAACAAGCGAATATATGCATATTTGTTGTTAGTTGGTTCTGGGTTCATATTCAATTTTCTAAATGTTCCTAATTGTGTCTCTTGTAGGGCAATTAAAAATGCAAATTAAATGCATAGTATCACGCTGGGAGAAGCATGCGAATAGGACTAACACATACGACATGCACCTAAACATGTACGTACATATGTAAATGCTTTTATATGTATGCTCAATTATAAATGAGTTTATAAAATAGTTTACACTCGATATACTCAACATTATCACAAGCACCCGCACAAACATATAAATAAATACACATTAAAAAGTTGAGAATGAATAAAATATGCAAACGCAGAGTTCATTATTTAAGAACAAACAACGGCACTATAACAAATGAATGTGGTTTCCAGTAGGAATACGTGTGGGTATAGCCGCGGAGACGAAAAAAAATTATAATAATTAAAAACCAACTTTGACTGTTTATAGCGCTTAAGAATCACTGAAATATTTTATATTAATTTAAAAATGAGCAAAATACTAACGGAAATTAGTTTAAATAAATTATTAACAAAATAGCATAGCTTTTTTGTAGCAGCCATTAGGAAATTTAAAATATAATTACCACTTCGATTGCTCATCAGTTGCTCATCAGTTGCGCACATCCACGGATGTTATATCAACATCCTTCGTACTTAATTTCGATCATTTTGGCTAGTATGGTTTTAAACAGTTTTCTGATGGCGAATACATAGGCAACTTGGGAAACGTAAGCGTGAATCGTGCTTCTAAAGCGTTGATTGAATGAACTCATTCGCATCATGCATTCCTGCAATTATACAATAAGCTAAACGCATCGAATACAAAGCTTGCATTGTTTTAATACAGCAAAATTATATGATTTCAAAAACTGACCAAAACAAGAAAACAAAGTGATTACAAATATTGGTATAGCGGAGAACTTGAAAACGGATTTTTGTTTTCTTTGTACTAAATGGTGATATTAATTATCTTTCGAGAAATATCCATAGTTAACATTAATTATACCATTAATTGCAGCGATTTCAGTATTTAGTACCACCGTACCATTTTAAAATTATATCCTATTTTACATTATATTTTATTAGCCTTTCGACTTAGTTCTGTTTATGTGGACATAATATTTTTGCTTCTCAATGCAATCCCATGCAGCAAAACTAAAATTGTCCGTCTACTTTCGTTGCTCTCAATAATGCAGTACCTACGAAACGAACTCATATTTTGACCTATAGTCGGGTGATGAACGACACAAACGAATTCATTCTGCTCAGAATCAAAGCCAGTAAGTAGACTAAATTAAACGGCCTATTGTGTTCACAAACACCAAAATATAGTGCGCCGTTGATAGCCGTTTAATCCACCACAACTCAAAGCCAAATACGAAAAGAAGCAATTTAATTTTTTTATTTATTTATTTATTTACTTACACATGAAACTGAACTACAATAAATTAACAGTCGAAATCAATTGACTCTTAAAATTAAATCTTATGCTAATTATAATTAAAATTAGTTTAAGGTATATAAGAAGAAGTGAAGAGAAAAAATAGTAATTATTATATAATCGTTCGTGTATAAATAAATAAGAAAGAAAAAAAGAAAAAGAAGAAAAAAAACATGTACTCAACTGGCACCGAGACACTCCCACAACCACTACAGAACCAAGTACGCCATTGCAAACATGCAAAAACGTGGCAACCGGTGCAGTAAACAACACCAGCTAATTTTCGAATCATAATAAGATGTTAAAGATGCAACTTAGATTAAATACATAGGCAACTCGCGCGTATTAATTGCCTTGGTGGACTTCAAAGAATCCGATATTGAGATTAAGTGATAGACGTCATGTAGGTTTCTGCAAACGATTCTGAACAGGTTAAATAGCCCATAATTATATTTACATTGACTCAGCTTAACGAACATAAAGTGTCTAGAAAAAGCGGTAAGAGACCTTAAAGCTTATCTCACCAAGTAATGTGGACGAATCGATAGTACCATTAATTAACTTAAGTAAGAAGGAAACACCAAGAATAAATCTATGTTTCAAGTGGTGGGAAGGATAACCAAACCAACCTATTTTCATAAGAAGGTAAAGAGACAAGCGGCTCCCATCCCAAATTCCTTAGGGCAAACAGCAGAAATTGCTTTTGAACTGATACAATTGAATCTACATAACCCCTATAGAAGGGAGACCACACAACCGAGGCGTACTTAAGTGTTGGCCTAACTAAGCGCATATGTAGCTTTTTTGCAATGTAAGGATCCCTACGCTCTTTGGACCACCCCTTAATGAAAATTAGCGTGTAGCTAGCTTTACTTAAAGAGTGCAAATTAAAACTTAATCTTTTCTCGTATAGAATCCCTAAATCGATGAACGAATTTAGGTCTCCCTTATGTGAATAGATAAAATACTCAGTATTGAAAGACAGCCTATTTGAGAAAGACAGCTTTATGCATTTTTTTAGATTCAGCTTCAATTTAACGGGCACCATGTAATCAAATTATTTAAGTCAATTTGAAGCTGATCCGATTGCGATTCCAAGGGGAAGGTAGAAAGTAGTTTAATACCTTTACCGTACATTAACATCTGGCTGGTTTTAATCAACGAGGAGAGGCAATTAGTTTATAAATTAAACGAAAGAGGTCCTAAATTGCTGCCTTGCCAGACGTTATGAAAAATTCCTCTGAGGCGATGAAATTAGACAGATCTGTTATGCATTTTACTAAGTAGGAAGTGAAGTCAGAGGCGTAGAGTTTGAAGATAAATAAGTTGCGGTTAACTAAGTCAAACGCTTTAC
>NW_024005009.1:0-3372 GCF_014805625.2 Glossina fuscipes
CTTGGTGATTTTCCATGTCATTGTATGAGAGAAGAGAGTATATATTTCCAATATTTACATTCTAACATTCGGAGCGGTCAGAAATAAACTAAACAGGTTAAATACAAAACATACTATGTTAGCTAAAAAACTCTTTCCTTGGTCTCTAAAGTAACAAAATTCGAAATTTGCTCATTTACTTACGCTCTAAAGTAACAAAACTCGAAGTTCAAATACATTGCAACAAGTGGTAATTTTGGGTGGCTTATTTACTTATGCTCTATAGTAACAAAATGTGGAATGTTGTTTACGGAGCAGTGTTTTTTTGAGAGGATATAGCAACTGTGCCTGTATTAGCTTCTACCACTTTGTTATCCTTTTCTTCGTCAGAGATTTCAATTACTGACTCATCAGATTCGTCACCAATATTCGTAGGAGGGCTCTGTGCATTTATTTGGGCAAGGTTTGAGCTAGGTTCATCCGTCTCTACGGCTACTTCTTGTCTGTAGCTATTATTTGAAGTTACGACAGTAGCATTTTTTCTGCATTCATCGTCCAAAGTGCTATTATCCACAATGGTTAAATTGTCTGCGTTGGAAACGAGTGATGTGTTTTTATCAGGTCCAACACTTGACTTATTTTGAATAGTAACAGGAATCGAACATGTACTGCTGCGGCCATATGTCCCAGCTGAAGAAATACCACACACAGCTGTTCGTATTCGTAGTAGTGCCTTGACCGCAGTGCGTGGTGTAAAGTATGGTAAACAACGCTATAAGTGAATGAGCACAAATTTCCAAATAGACCTATAGAAAAGAAAAGTAAATATAAAACGATTATCAACATGCTAATGTCAGGCAGCTTGCGCGCAGTGTCGCATAAAGTCCTGAGTAGCCCAAATTAGGATGAACCAGAGTAAATATATTTCTGGCACTACGCAATTAAAATATTGATTAGGGAACAATACACACGGATCAATCAAAATGTTGATCGTTCGATAGACTTAACAACACAAGTCGTAAGAAAAACTGTGAAAATTACTACTGCAGGTATCCCTTTCAATGCCTACAATGTCGTTTTTAACGAAGTTTGGCTCAACATGTATCCTTTGTGTCTGCAAAGCACACATCTAACAAATTGACAATGCGAAAAACGTCGAAGTTGAAGTCATTTATACAAGTCAGATCAAATCATATCCAGAAGAAATAAAACAAGCTGATAAACAATTTGTGAGGTACAGAGGTCCAATGTATTTTTATTCCGCATACAAAACACGTTTTCAGAAAACTCAAGTAAAATTGGCAACATCTAACATCATTTCTTACACTCAGATCAAACCTTATGCTGTTTCGTCAAATAAAATCAAATACGGCCCATTTGAAGATATTTCTGAAGAAGCATATGTGAGAAGCGGAATAACTGTAGGGTTTTTCCTTTTTTTTTGAAAAGATCATGCATTTGGTGCTATTAACTGAAAGTGTGACTTGGAGTGACTTGAGACGTGATGAAATAGTGTCGATTTTGAGATTTGCCTGCACAAATCTCACAATACATAAATTAAAACAAAGAGGGCTCAAATCGAATACAAGTACAAGTAGTAGTACAATGTTTTTAAAAACTAACACTTTTGTTTACAAAGAAAAGAGCACAGAGTTGCTTTCAATAAATGCAAATACCTCGGCACCATGTGAAAAAATGTCCCGCGAAGCGCAATCTCTGAATACCAAGGATACCGAATTTAATATTCCATTAGAAAATGGATTGAAAAGAACAATTATATCATCGAAAACAATGAACACATCTATACGCCCACTTGGTCACTTTCGAAAATTTTTTTTGTTTAGTTTGTAAAAGAAGAATGATAATACCTGTAAATTGAGACACCTTTACACCAGTAACGTGAAATGTAGAAATTTTTCCGATGATATTCTTTGTTAGGCTCTTTGTAACCGCAATTCTGTAATCATTTCTAATTTGAAAAACGAAGGGACATCCGCGACAAAAGAATGTTTGTCTGTTTACAATGGATAAAAATGGAGAGCAACCAAAATTTTTAGAGATATCGGTTTGGGGTACTTTTTCATTGCATTCTTTAGCTATGGCTTCGTGCACGTCAAAATCTAATCAAATACCCTTAAAAACCGAATTATCAAACAAAGAGAGCACTTTAGATTTTTTGAGTGATTGAGTGATTAATCACTTCTTCCCGTTGTATACTTGTGGAATGGCTTTGTTGAATCTAATTGAGTTGCATTGACTTAAATTTTGGATAAAACGGCTAAATGCCGTTATCTGATTTTTCCTTCATATCGTACGAAGCTTGTTGACGCCATTCAACATATAACTCAGCGCATATCCCATCATCCGCTACAGAGGGGATGCAAAACTTAAGATTCGCAAAGGAGATAGGCCTGGATGGAAGAGCGGTGGTCTGCGGCAGGAGCTCCCAAAATCGGAAGACAATAAAGAATTCCGCAAGCAGCGTATTTTATGGGCAACGTGCGGATGGCAGCAAGTATATAGTCGCACAGATGTACGACTATTTACATCTCTTGAAGGCAGTCTGGCACAAAACGGTTGACTTAAACCAACGATACGACGTCAAGATTGTCACGAAAAACTCGCCCATCTGGGAACATTGGAATAGGAGAGGCGCTAGCTTGCTAGTTACCTTAGTCATGTCTATAGCCGAAGCAACTCAATTTTTTACACCAGCTACGCCAGCAATGTTGGAAATAGCACTTGAGCGAGGAATCATCGGTAGTGACGTAGAAGCTCGGACGTACGAACTCTATGCCGCTATGACAAAATTGAACTCAGTTTCCATGACGGCAAAATCAACAGCACCAATTGGCAGACCCAAAAAGCAGAGCTAGAATCAGTTAAAGAACACCTCAATACCATGGGAGAACAGGCCGAAGAAGATTTTCTGCCATTTGGCCTAGATGGTGTGATATTCGACGATGTAGTCACCGGAAAAATAACTAGAAAAGAGGACGACTATATCTCGCTACTCACAGGCTACGGAATAGCCCAGCACATACGTGAGCAGCTGCATTGCCAAGCATGCCTGAAATATCTCACGGTAAGAAAAGAAGATGCAAATGACCCGAGAGTCGTTGTCATCAAAGCTCACAAATATCTAAAACCCGAATTCCCCAAGCCTGAAGTATACGACGCATTTCATAACGCGTGCGAAATATACAAGTTAGTGATGATGAACCATATGGTAGAAGAAAACATCGGCAAGCGCCTGCAGAGAACAATACTAGCACGGGTTGCCTTGTTCAGGGAGGCAGGCTCCTGCAGTAACGAAGTGACGCACAGAACAAATCTGCTAAGCTTTGTAATTCATTTATTGTTAACTGGGATAAACTGGGTTCAGAAAATTGT
>NW_023998445.1:0-47552 GCF_014805625.2 Glossina fuscipes
CGCACAGTAACAAAATATTAATGTCCCCTCGTCTGCATAAACCATCGGGCAAACGTTTCCGCGATCCGCCAAACAGCATGCATGCAAGTAATGGCCCTTTTTATATCATGCGAACCGATTATACTTGGAGCTAATGACTTTGCTGAACGATCATATAAATTTGGAGAAGCGGCCATACAACGAAATGTCTCCTCTTCTTCACTAGTTATATTACTGTAACGGGATATAGCTCCCGATCCTTCAGTATCCGCATATGTCTCATCTAAACTTAACAAAACGTTAACGGCCGGATATTCATAATGACGCGTTAAAGCCAGCAGTCGAGGTAAATCTTTATAACTGTCCGGACCAGCTACAACGTCTACGGATTTCTCCTTTTCCAAGACATATTGTTTCAATCGTTTTGCCATACAACCCAGTATAGAAATTTGCAAAGGCCCTCGTTTTGTTGATCGGTTATGGTTCAAGGCCTTAGATTTTGTAATCGATTCCATATTTTTGCTTCCGGTCCGTCTATTAGCCGCTATACCAGCGCACAGTTTAGCTTATGTCTTTTCTGCAGCTGTATAGGAAGATGGGAGAGCAAATGCATGGACAAGACTTATGTGCTCAAATTTTAATGATTTTAACGGCTTGCGAATTGTATACTGTACTATGAATGAATAAATAATTTACTAACTTTTCACGAATTTAAAATTTTTGTTTTGTTTCAGATGTTTGTAAGTAAGCAAATTAGCTCGTAATATATTTTATTTACAGCTTAAAGCTGTTTTTTCTCATAACTGAAGGCTTAATCAAGTAATACTAACGCAAAGCGTCGGCAGCAATTTTGCTTACATCGATTATGACAAGTTTGAAAGACCGGCCCGTCTCTCTTGTGAATACATAAAATTATAAAGTCGAATTTGAAAATGAAACCTGGTTAACGCCATACACAATTAGTGCATAGCACAGCGAATCAAAATAAACATCTGGCGAGTAATCACATAGCTCAAGTTTTTCATACGTGATAACACTACGGTGCTCATTTGCTGAATTGAAGAAGAAGAGCGTACAATCTGTCTTTCATACAACTGTTTGCGTGACAAATTTATGCCGACTGACTAAACTGTTTGGTAAAAGTTGAAGAAAAGGACGATTTCCTTGGTCGAACAAGCGAAAATGATTAGTTTAAAGCGTGAAATGGATACTTTAAATGAATTGGTAAGATCATATTTTATAATTGGATTGTTGCAATCAATAGTTTATTATTATTTCAATGAAAGGAACGCGCCACCAGCGAACTGCGTGAACAAATTGAGCGCACGAAAGAAAGTGAGATTTTGGGCGAACAGGATGAAGAACTGACTAAACTACAACTGGAAAACATGAAACTTAAACATCGTTTAGCTATATTAGAAAGGGTGAAGGTCAGTCAGTGATTAAGTTGCATTCCACTGTGAATACTGTCAAAAAATGTTATCTTTCAGACTTTAGAAGCTAAAAAACAATGCACTGTAACAGCGATTAATACCAACAATTTAACTGAATCTACATCTTCGTTTAATGCTATTGCCATACCTACGAAAATAGATGAAATGATTCCTATAAGTGCCCATCTAATCGATTTGTTTACGAATGCTATTGCTTCAGCTTTTCCGCATTTGGCTGGTACTTCAGCTGTTATAACGCCCGTTAGCTCAAATGCCGCGAAATTCGGTGATTATCAGTGTAATAGTGCTATGTCATTATCTAAAACTTTCAAGGCTGATCAGAGCAATAATAAATCCCCACGCGATATCGCACAAGAGATTGTAAAGCAAACCACCTCCAGCCCATTGATTGACAAGCTAGAAATAGCCGGTGCTGGTTTTATAAACGTTTTCTTAAACAAGTATAAGTGTAAGCGTACGAATTTGGGGCTCGTATAAACTTTAAATTTTTTTTTAGATCTTATGCTGTTAGTGCTTTGACCAATACATTACGGATGGGTGTTAAACCGCCTCAAGTAAAACGCCAACGGATTTTAGTAGATTTTTCTTCTCCAAACATCGCCAAAGAAATGCATGTGGGACATTTACGATCTACCATAATTGGTGAATCAATTTCACGTTTGTTGGAATTTTTAGGCCATGATGTTCTGCGGATTAATCACTTAGGAGACTGGGGAACTCAGTTCGGCATGTTGATTGCTCATCTAGAGGAACGATTTCCTAATTTCCTGAATGAAAGTCCACCCATCGGGGATCTGCAAGCGTTTTACAAGGAATCGAAGAAACGGTAGGCTCATTTATATCGCTTTTTAAAAATTTTCCGTAAAAATGTTTTCGAAAATTTTTTTAGATTCGACGAAGATGAAGAATTTAAAAAACGTGCTTATAATCGCGTCGTGGAGTTACAAAGTGGAGAGGCAAATTCTACTAAGGCATGGAAATTGATATGTGATGTTTCTCGGAAAGAATTCCAGAAAGTTTACGAACGTTTGGATGTAAAACTTTCTGAGAAGGGAGAGTCGTTCTATCAGTCCCGTATGGTTGAAATTGTAAAATTCTTGGAACAGAATAATTTCTTAGAATTGGATGAAGGCCGAAAGATAATGTGGCCCACTGATGAAAAAACTGGAATACCTTTGACTATTATTAAGTCTGATGGAGGTTTTACGTACGATACTTCGGACATGGCAGCTATACGTTATCGATTGGAGGAAGAAAAAGCTGAATGGATTATTTATGTTGTAGACGCTGGTCAGAATATACATTTGCAGAATGTTTTCTCGGCCGCAAAGAGATGTCGCATTTTGCATCCATGCTACCATCGAGCTGATCATGTACAGTTCGGTGTTGTTTTGGGAGAAGATGGTAAAAAGTTTAAAACTAGGTCCGGTGATACGGTAAAGTTAACAGATTTACTTGACGAAGGATTAAAACGGTCCTTAGCTAAGCTCAAAGAAAAGGAACGCGAAAAAGTTTTGACACCCGAAGAATTAAAAGCTGCCCAAGAATCAGTGGCTTACGGTTGCATTAAATATGCCGATTTGAGTCATAATCGCCTCAACGAATATGTATTCTCCTTTGATAAAATGTTGGAAGATCGTGGCAATACAGCCGTCTACTTGCTATATGCTTACAGTCGCATTTGCTCTATCGCACGTAATAGCGGCAAGGATTTCTCCCAAGTCAATAATGTGCTCGAGACAGTTAAAATTGAATTGGAACATGAAAAAGAGTGGAAGCTGGCAAAATCTTTATTAAAATTTCCCGATATTTTGTTGAAAATCTCGAAGAGCTTACTGTTGCATTTATTATGCGAATATTGTTATGAAGTTTGTACGACATTTTCAGAATTCTACGACAATTGCTACTGCATTGAGAAAGACAAGAGCGGTGTAATAACCAAGGTGAACTGTAGCCGTATTTTATTATGCGAAGCTACTGCATTGATACTAAGGGAATGTTTTAATATTTTGGGCTTAAAACCAGTGGACAAAATCTAATTGGAATAAAAAAAAGCTCCAGATATGGTAGCCCATTTTCTATATTTTTTACACATCTGTTCATGTTTACAGTGATTTTTTTACTTCTAGTTCTAACCATAAATTTTTGTTTAGATCCTCCTGTAAAACAATGTGGTATCCCGGCTGCCTATTGTGTTTATTTTCAGGAGTTTTTAACCCGAAAACGAAAAACGCCTCACTAAGGTTGCCCGCTCCCTGTTATAATACAGCAAGCAACTTGTGGTTAACTTGCCGAGCATTCAAAAAGAAAAGCATATTTTACGAAAGTGAAGCCATGTTAAAAATGCAAATTTTACATGAGCTCTACATTGCTTTTGTCCGATTCTTTATCCCAGTTCAAGATCAAAGGCTTAATTATTTTTATATTCATTTAATCGGACTGAGCGGCGAGTAGGGAAAGAATCTCAACTAACAATTCAATGATAAGTTTAAAACTGATTTTGGTTATGAGCTTATTTCGGGCGATGAAGCTATAGACGGGAGCAAATTGTCCTTACTCATTGGAATTTCTTTCTTCGTTTTTTTTTGTTTTTGCGTTAGCGACCTCTGTATTGTCATATCAATGTCAATCTTACAAAGTATAAGAGGTGTAGCAGAACCATATATCCAGCTGCTACGATTTTTTTGCACCACTTCTTCGCATTTAACTGATATGATCATGCCATTTCTGTTACTTCGTCCCATTTAACAGATATGCTCATGCTGTCATATTGCTGTGATTGAAGCTTATTATGTGTACTACATAGAAAAGCAACCAGTACGTCCCAGTTTACGTATTACGCAAACCGTTTATTAACCTTAACAGACATAAAAGATGCATTTGAAATTATTGAAGACGTAACTAAGGAATTGCTGAATTAATTTGCACTCAAAAAGATAAGACGAAGCGATTTTAGTCTTACCCAAATTAGATAAAATGAAAATGAATTTTATTCTTCGTATCGAAAGGTAAAGCAAATTATTCCATCTTTTAAAATCTCTAAGATTTGAGTTTATTTTAATCTTCACATTTTACGATGTTAACGTTGGGAAACAAAACTTTAAACTAAAAATATTGGTGCTATATTATCCCTTATTTGTTTACCCATCTGCCTTAATTGCGAGAACACTTGTTCGAGGCGCTGAAGAATCTCAATCATCGCTTTCCTAAGTTTGCACTTTGTAATATAACCAGATGTAGGGAGCTACATAAACTTCGTGGATCTTATCATTTTTTTTGGATAATAACTGCTTTTGCTCTCTTCCATTAAAAAGCGCGTGCGACCTTAGTAAATAAACAGAATTAATGCTTTTCATCTCCTTCCAATAAATATCATTGCATATTTTTTTTAATTGGAGCGACCAGTCCTCTGTAACCACGGCTCTAACGGAAATCCACTATCACCTAAAAATATTTGAAATATAAAGGTACGTGAATATACGCATTCATCAGGTAGCAGTTATTCTGCCACGGATTTGGCCGGTAACGGCGACAAACGTTCGGATAGTTTTAAATAGAAAGGTAAACTGGAATCGTTTAAAACTTCCAGTGAGAGAATTTTTCAATTCGGTAAACATTCGTCCTCATCCTCTCGTAGTTTACCCAAACCCAAGGGTTCAAATCTCAAATATGGTTGAATTATCAATAAAGGCGATAGCCTTAGGTGCTAGTGCTTTAAGACTTTAATGTTGGAATTTATTTCTTTCTAAATTAATAATAAAATATTCTTTTATTTACCAAATGCTTCTAAAAAAATATTCATCGAATTAGTAAAGCATATTGAATTATTTTTACATCAAAAAACCTGAACCCATTAATCGTTCTATGTAAAGTAACCGTCTCAGCGTATAATTTTTAATACTTAAAAATTTCAAAGAGATCAAAAATATAAAGGAGATAATTCACCTTTGCGTAAAATTAATCCTGTGCTAACATTTTCTCATCCTGATTGTGAATACTAGGTTACCGAATTTTTTGAACTTCTACAATTGGGCAATTATTCTTTGCTATTGACCTTTTAAGGGTCACAAATTTATTGGCTTCATCCATCTTAACTCGACTTCCAAAAAAAAGATTTGTATTTTCAGAAATCTATGATGAAGAAATTGCCGAGGAAATATCTCATGAGTTATGGCAGGAAGCATGTTGGATTGTTATAAACGCTTATTTCGAAGAAAAGGGACTGCTACGCCAACAACTAGACACTTTCGATGAATTCATACAAATGTCTCAGAAACGCTTTGGTGGGGTTTTTTCATAAATTTTTCATGGTTGGGGAATTTTAACAAAGTTAAGTGTTTCAATAATTTATTGTACAAGACAACGCCACGAACATCAGTAGGAAATCGCATATGATCGGCATAAACTTTTAACACACTTCTAAATACAACGAATTTTTCTTTAGTATAGGTTTCCATTTTTGTTCCGCAGAGGTAAACAAATTTTGTTCATTATTTATCGATCCATCCATTATCCATTACTATTATCGCGTAAAAGGACTTGGCTGACTTTACTTAATCAAGACGATCCCAAAAAAAGGGGATTTGTAATTTGCTATCAAATTTATAGTCACGGCATTCGGCAACCCTTAGCTGTTGTCAGTTGTCAAATTCGCGTTTAGAAGTAAAGGCAGAAAATTTTTTGTTCGTTTAAATAAATATTGTTCTTTTTTGTTCGTTTCAAAAAGTTAGTCAGATATATTTGGCTTTACAAGACATTATTAACTAAAATAAAAAAATAAAACGATTGTGTTTAAAAATGGAAATCGCGGCAACCTAAGCACTGTCTTCATAATCTGAAACAGGCACCCACACTCATATACCAAAACATTGTTCGTATAACAATAATTTGTTTAGTAAATTTTTCTTCTAATGAAATATTTTATGAATAATAAAAGAGGACAAAAAACTATAATTGTTTTACGTAACATAATTTATTAATACACAAATATTATATGAATTGTGTGCAAAGATATTTGTGTAAAATAAAGGGGCAAATTGCGTCACCATAACTAAAATTGCACCAATAAGACAAAGGAACGGAGATTTTTGCAGCCCCGGTTAACAAGTGCACTGTTGCTGTTGTGTAGCATATCTTGTTCACAATGACTTCTGGTGTTGGTGGTGTTAATAGCGGTGCTGGAACATTGGAAGGTACTCTCAGTAAATGGACCAATGTTATGAAGGGCTGGCAATATCGTTTTTTTGTTCTGGATGAAAATGCTGGCCTGTTATCATATTATACAGTAAGTGAGATATTGTACGTGTTGA
Organism: Glossina fuscipes; assembly: GCF_014805625.2. NCBI lineage: Eukaryota > Metazoa > Arthropoda > Insecta > Diptera > Glossinidae > Glossina > Glossina fuscipes. The sequence goes on from NW_023998445.1 coordinate 6,743, forward strand.
ATACTTTTTTATTATTCTTGTGTAAATATGAAAAAACGCGAATACATATATGTTTGCAGATATTTACGTATATTTATATATTTGCACTTTGTTAGATAAAGTTAATGCAGAAAAATTTATTTATTTAAAGAGATAACGCAATAAGTGCCGCGTAATCCAGTCAATATGAACCGCACATATTCCATTTTTGTCCTGAGGGTCATAGGAACGATAATTATTTATTTCATCTAATTAAAAATTTTTAAACGTTATGGATGAAAATTAAGAAAACGTAGACTAGAATTTATTCCATCGCATTACTTTACTTTCTGTTTATTGGAGTAAAAATTTACGAACTTTAATTCTAATGGAAATCTAAATGTGCTGAATACCTACAAAACAATTAGGCAATTTTTATGATATTCTAAAGATAAAGCGAATTGCTTATGTACGTTTCTTGGAGAAAGTTTTAAAAAAAACAAAATCTGCATAAAACCAATACGTTCGGACAAAGAAGATATAATATCTTGTAGAAAATACAGGAACAGCCCGTCGCGAAGCAGCACCTCTGCCCTCTTAGAACAGTCGCGGCATGAATTCGCTAAGATAGAAAGCAAATACTCAGATTTGCTTGTCTGCATTTCGAACAAGGCAAGCCCCGCTAAGAACTGCAATTTAGAAAGTCTTGCTAGAGTGTATGTATGCCTAGACCGGTATAGTTTAGAAGGAAACTTTTATATATAACTCTTGATCAGAGCCAAAAATTGGACTAATCTAGACATATCCGTCTGCCAGTCCCTGTGAAGACTGAGATACGCATTCTCATTCTTCTCATCGCATAGTGACCTTTAATTTTTGGAAGAATTTTGGGAATTCTTGCACACTTCTATTAAAAACTAACCAAATCAGTTTAATGATGTAACCCCGTACCTAACAAAGTGCAACTCAAAAGAAAGAAAAAGGGTTGTCATTAAACTGGCTTAGTATCTTAAGCTTATATCATAAATGCATGCCTCTGAATCCTGGCCGTAACAATCGCAAGAGTTTTCCATTTAAAAAAAAAATGTCAAAATCTATAACGTTGTGAAGCCAGAAATCAAATCAAAATCGTTTCCGCTTTCTGAAATACAAGTAAATGGCATCAAAACCTATTTCTGGTTCATCGTTCAATTGCATTATTTTTATTTAAGCCGCTTTTCTTGGCGTCTCTTTGTATGCTTTCTGATAAAAGTCATAAAAGCCATAAAATATAATTATAACAAAGAATATATACACATATATCAAGGTGTTCGTCACATGTTGAGTGCAAAAAGTTAAATGCACAACCGATTGGACGACCAGGATAACAAATTGTATCATTTGTATAATCGTGAGAGATTTCTTAAAAAATATAAAACGCCTCATCGTCTGCGCATTCAATACGGCGGCCATCAGATAATAGATATACATGATAATGTGAACAAAACAGTTCATACTGAACGCAATGAATACCGCTTCGGCTGCATTGTATAAAGGTATATATAAAAATATTTCTTTTTAAAAACAAGATCGCAAACTAAAATTTTCTCTTCATACTAACCGGGAAGGAAACGGAAACAATAATAGGTTAGAATAACCACCATCATATGATGAAAGAGATGCAAAGGTGAAACTTGATTTTGTTTTTTTCTCAGCACAAAAAACACCGTTTCAACCAGTTCGTAATTTTTGAGAAACCATATACGGCTAGCTATATCGTTGAACTCTGCCGCGCGTTCCGCAGTGTGGTAAATTATATTACAATTTTGGGAATTCAGAAGGTTCCATTGAGAAAAGTTCCACATCTAGGAAACAATTCAAATAATCTTAAAATATGTGAACTATGAAAAGCAGAAGAAGAGAGAAATATTGTTTACTTACTTTAATAATAACGTGAACGCAACATATAATTTGCGTAGCATTGTAAACAAATAGAACCGTTTTCAATTGATAAGCTGGACGGTTTTTCATTAAGCTGAAAGTAAATTTTAGATGCGATTAAGAATGCATAGATCTAAGAAGAGCATATATAGTTAGGAATTCAAAAAACGTAAATCGTTTTCAAAACTAGTTTTCCTAAAAAAATTGATTGTTTCTAGTTTTTATTTAATTGTGTTTAAATGTGCTCACATTTGGATTACAGATTTTAAGAAATATGTTCACATCCTTCACACATGTTCAGTGATAGACAAGAATATGAAAGAGACGTCAGCGTTCTTACGAGATTATTCCAGTTTCTTCCACATTGTGAAAGAGAGTTTCTTTATCTTTTACGACTGTGGCAAGGCGACAAATATACGAGCTTATAAAAATGAAAATTTTTTATTAGAAGTAGGTGTACGTCATCAGAATCTCAAAAACTGGACCAGCTAGGAAAAAAAAGTGTTTACAGCCATTTAAAGGTCTTGTTATAAAAATAAAAGGCCCCAAAACGGTTGGGAACATTACATGGCTAATAACGGTTCCTTTGAAGATTGAAAATTAAAAAGGATCAATATGACGTACTCAGTAGCTCTAGTGCTAAAACACACACGTTTCGATAAAATCAAAATCAAGTGAAAAAGTACCGTAGTTTTCTTTTTGTTTGCTTTTTTTAAATGCCACCGAAGGTATGTCATGTTATTAAATGTATGCCTTGGTAAATTCGCGAAGCACATCTATGTTCTCTACCAGTCCTCTTTTCCCTTCTATTGAAAAGATATCTATGAGCTTAAAACTTTGTTCGAAACAAGTCGTTTTTCAAAAGCGCTTTTAACGTTCGTCAGATTAAATTCAAAGATCAATGCAATTGCTCCATAAATAAGCTGATAATGGTAAACCAACTAATCTTTTTTTTTTTCTTCTCTAAATTATCAGCATGACTTTATTGTAGAACTTAGAGTTAATTTTAAAGTTTCTCGATTCTTTCGCGGGGGCTATTTAAGAAGATTAACAAAAACTCAAGAAGGCCAAATAAGAAGTTATGGTCTTATGTTTGTAGCCTTAAATGTTTGCTTTTTGTACTGTATGGAAGTAGCAAAGTAACAAATCGAATAAATAAAATGTGCCTACGTTTTGCAGCCAAATATCATATATAAGCAAATGATGGACTTTAAAAAGTACAGCTTAAGCTTTGCTATCCGTGCCTAAAATATGACGATAGCTTGTAATAGTCAGAACATTTATTTTTTTGTTGCTCTTTTACTTCTTTTCTGAATTTTCTCATTTCATATTTTTATAAAAATAATATTGTGATCAAAAAGTAAAGAAGTTAAATTGCGCGGATATATCGAATATTAGAAATATTCTTTTCGAAATTGATTTGATACAAGAGACTTAATTAAAAGAAGAAAAAACTAATTTGGTCTAACTTTTTGGACACAAAAGTACTTTTTGATGATTGTCTTGTTTTGGCCCCCTTAGCATTCCATATAAATAGTCGTTCGACTTTTATTATTCAACGAAATAGAAATTTCTATCTACAGTTTTAACGGATCCTTCGGCTAGAGATGTCCTTTTAAATTTCGCGACATTTCACAATTAAAATCTGAGAGATGTTTGCAGATATGAATCAACACGAATTCAATAATAAAAATGGAAAAAAGTGAAGCTATAACATCTGGTGATCCTTCAGAAATCCCAGAAAACTGTTCGAACAATCTTCATAAATATAAAAAATGGTAGCTTGATCCGGCTGTTCAATTGAAGACTATACCTTTTTCGTCTGTCACGATACTGACTGCGTCTTTGTGGCCTAAAATTGATCTAGGCGACTTATATTTTCAGCAGAACATTACCATCTCCCACATAAGCGAGGAAGCAATAACTCTATTGTGCAAAAAATTTTAACGTCCCACCTAAAAACGCTTAATGAAACATACTACCTATTCCTAATTCAGTATAGGAATGTAAGATTGAAGATTGTCTTTTATATTCATCAGTCGTAGCTTCAAGTTGCATTACTTTTGCGTTACCTTGATATTGGGGAGTTTTCTAGCAGTGCGACTTATTTTAATCAACAAATTTTTAACAAAACCGATGCTTCGAGAGTCAAACCTGTTTTTGTGCGGTAGATAGGGACCGCAGAAAAAAAACCGCACAAAAAAAAATATTCAAAAACTTCATAAATAGCTATAAGAAATAATTTTTCAAAGCATATTAAAGAAAATTTTGCGGTAGAGAGGGACCGCATAAAAAAAGTCTCACTTAGAAAATATGTCAAAGCTTTACGAAATAGCAAGAAAGTGCTTTCCAAACAAAATAAATAATTAAATTACACATTGAAACATTTAAAAAAATTGTAATTTCTAATTTTAAACAAGGAGAAATTTTCAAAATGTACATAATTCAATATGTACTACTCGTCGTAGTTCAAAACACTACTTGTACATTAGGATGCTCTAAACAAGGATGACCGGGTGCATTGTCAACAATTGACAACACTTTAAAAGGAAGACCCATTTCTGTCATATATTTTTCAACTTCTGGTACGAAACAATCGTTGAACCATGTTGTAAAAACAGCTGATGTGACCCATGCTTTTTTATTGGCCATGAAGTGCACTGGAAGTTCAGCTAAATTTATGTCTTTTAGCGCGCGTGGGTGCAAAGCTTTATTTATAACAAGTGGTTTTAACATTCTTGCACCAGATGCATTACTACAAAGATGGAATGTAATTCGATCCTTTGCAGCCTTAAAACCACTTGCAGCTTTCTCAGACTTGGCGATGAACGTTCGGCTAGGCATCTTTTTCCAAAATAACCCAGTTTCATCTGCAATGTGTCGATATTCATATATCGCACAAAAAAAAGAATCGCACAAAAAAAAAGCGCATAAAAAAAGACCGCACAAAAACAGGTTTGACTGTAGTTAGTCGTAGAGTGTTCCTAGAATAGCGCCATTGATCGACATTAAATTTTTGACTCAGCCATTTAACCCAATGGACACTTAACACAATTATAAGACAATAGTAAAAGTGTCTTAGCCTTAAGATAATCTTACTTGGAGAAAGAAAGCTATAATCGATCAATAGGAAGATTCTTAAACACATTCGATATTTACTTTAATTTGGGAAATAATCTTTAGATGCAGGAGTTTTAAGGCAGAAATATGCATGCATATTAATATAGAGAGAAATATATATTTACCTCGGTCCAATTTTCAAGACAAATGCCAAATAGAAGACCAGCATAGGTCCAATGTACCACCATGACAAAGTGTAAAGGTATTTTCTTTCTAGATATCGCGAGTAACAGAAAAGTACATATGTTTGATATAAATTTTTACTCCTTTTCATTAATTGATTATACTAACGCAGGTTCTCCTCCATAATCATAATTAATTTTTTTTTTATCCTTTTTCGAAATTTTTCAAATCGTTTTATTTGTATTCTTAGCAAGCACTTGAGTTGAAATCGGAATATCAGCGAAAAGCTGCTAATGCACTCCCGTGTCGAATTAACACTAACCTCTTCGCCAGAATGTAAACTTTTTATAATTTCGATTGTAAATGAATATTCGAACTTAAATGAAATTGCAATAATTAATTGTTAGATTATTAATTAAACATTTAAGCTAAAATATGAATGTGAGAGGTTTTGAATGTGCAGGAAGTGAGGAGGTAATGAATATATAGGAAAAATTGAAAATTGAATTAATTAATGGCCTTAGTATGCAAAATTGTGCATATTAAAAAAATTTAAAGTTCCTTACTCTTTGTTTATTGCTTACTAACGGTTAAATTTCATTTTTTACAGTCTAAAGAGAAAATGATGAAAGGTGTACGACGCGGTTGTGTACGTTTAAAAGATGCGGTCATTGGTATAGATGATCAAGAGGATAATACATTTACCATTACCGTAGATCATAAAACGTTTCATTTTCAGGTAAGTAAGAATAAAGATTCTCAACATATTTATTCGAAATTTGAAGGCGTTTTTTTGTCGCTTTTTTGCTTTCATTCTTTACTTGCTCAATACCAGGCTCAACACAGCGAAGAACGTGAAAAATGGGTTAGACGATTAGAGGATACTATACGACGTCATGCTAATCGTTCGCGAATGTGGGAGAGTCAAAGCACTTTCTATTTGGGTGGCTATCATAAAGACTCTAGTAATAAACGTGCCAATTATTTGGAAATATTAGGTAGACGTGTTTCCGAAGCGGACGCATATTTGCAATTAATGATTGAGCAAACAAATGTTAGTATCTTTTTCCATTACTATAAATAAACCTTGAAATTTATCATCTGATAATAATTTAGTAATCATTATATTTATCTAATAGAAATCATAAATTTACAGATAATTGAGAAACGCATTGCCGCCATAACGGATCCTAATGAAAAACAAAAATGTAAAGCTTTACAAGACAATGCTAGTGTAAGTAATTTTATAAACATGTCTTATCTTATCAAGTATCAATCAACATATATTTTAGTTGAGCAATTGCTTTTGGGGTTTCCTCACTAACACTTCGTAGTATAATATATTGTAAATTGAACTTTAGATTTGATTTTTTTTTAACAATATTTACGCTTAACTCATTATTAACGTATTCGTAACGTTTTTTTGCGGTTGACTCAACAATATTTCCGCTTACACTTGGCGTCTTATCTTACTTGTTCTCTGAACGCATCCTTCCACTTGTATATAAGTAATTAACTTTGTTATTAAGCAAAATTTAAACATTTTATGTTATTATAAATACGCATCTGCAATTCCACCATAAAACATTTTTCTTAGCAATCGAAATTAATTAACTGACGCATGTCACTTTTTGACGTAAATTTCTCATTGTATTGAAAAAATTACATTAATTCGTTTATTTCATTTCATATTCATATCGCAAAAACTTTGCAAAAATATGAAAAGCGATTGAATGAATTATTTTTAGGAGAACCCTTTATACCCTATACCTTAAATCCATATATAATTGCGAAGTATTAAATTAATGACGAAATATATAAAATAGATTAATTACGTTTAGCTAAAAAGCGTGAGGAAACTAAAGCATACGTGCAGGAAAAATTTCGATTGGCTATGAAAAGAGAAAAAGAACCTACGCAACGCTTAGAATCTTAGAATTTAAAAAGGAATTGTTAAACATGTTTATTACTTATGAACAACTGGATGAAGCCATTGAATATGCGCTTGCCATGACTTGCAAGGCAACAAGTGTCGAGGCCGCTCTAATGTGCCAATGAATACTGAAACTGTGAAAAAATATATTTTCTTTTATTTATCTAAGTTTGTCCCCATAGATGAGGAAGACAAGACCAAGACCGTCTCGGAACATTGAAAAAATAAAAACTGATGGCTAAAATTGTTCCATTCATTTAAAAATGCAACACGATTCAATCACCTTGAAGTAGAGCTGTTCAATTAAGGATTTTCTAGATGAGCGAAATGCTTCTTGCAACAAACAAGCGTCGCAAAGCGTTGTCTAAACCACGCCGTAGTATTTTTCCATCTATAACATACGCCCATCCATTATTTCAATTTCATATCCTCACGGGCGGCCTCATATCCGATATGAAAGAATTTTTCGAGAAAACAAAGTTCGTTGAATCTATCTCCTTGTTACCACCATCATGCCCTCTTTTTCTCCCCTTACAGCCATCGGCCCGCGCATGAATTGAGCAATTTCCCATACATCTCTATACATATTGCAAGTCTCTGTCAATTGTCTCAAGATGTATACGATGACATTATTTGGTAGCGAAGGTCCAAAGTTGACAACTTTAGCAATACGGGGGAATTTGAATTGGAAATGCGAATTATGCGAATAAAATAATTATTTAATGTAATTATATACTGATTTTTACCGTCACCTTTCCCTATTTGACATGTGTGTGTGTGTCTGTGTTTGTGCTAAGATTTACACCAATGTACGATATGGATTCAAAGTTAAAAATGTTTTTGCTGATTATGGACCCAGTAGCAAATATCTTGGGAAAACTTTAGATCAATATCTGTTTAGGATCGTAAAATGTATTTTTATGTATTTGCGAGCTTGATTGTGAGCGAAACGTCAAGTATTCGAACAAATGATGATAGAAGGGTAGGAGGACCTGTCTAAAAGGATTCAGAATTTTATTTTCCGAGAGTTTCCAAAAAAAAAAGAAGAAAACTTGCTCCCGGGTTGTGTTGTATTAACCAAAATTTACGCGAAATGGGGCGAAAATGCTAATTGTTTGATTGTGATCTGTTTGGAAGATTCTTACAAATTAGAAAATTTAGGAAATTTGAACTGAATTATAACTGTTAAGTGACCCGCTTGAATAGGCAAAGGATCTCGACTAGCAACTCAATGTTTATGGGATCGAATCTGTAGTGCGATAGACGTTTCAATTAAGCTGATAACCTTAGATGCTGGTGCTTTAAGATTTGAGTCTGACAATATGTTTCTTTGGCTAAATTCCTCATCATAATAATAATAATATAAGACTTAAGTGTTGAATTTTTGCTTTTTCTCTCGTTGAACAGCACTTGTAAGAAATCTTAAATTTTTATATTAATTTTCGCGATCGTAAGGATTGCCCAAAAATGCCCATGGATGGACAGACAGATTTCCGCAAATTTGCCTTGCGTATTTAATTATGTCTTATATCATTTTGAACTTTTATTTTAATTGCTTCGAGGACCTTTCATAATTATTCACCACATAGCTACTCACGAGTTAAGCCTCCGTCTTCAACTCAATGAGTAACATACGTTAGAACGTTTCACGTATCTACTATAGCTATTTTTGCGAATATAATTTTTTCTTTTAAAAAATCGAAATAAATAAAAGTCGTGATGTCTTGACTATATATATATACATCGCTTACAGCTTAAAGACCCTCAAGGATTATTTTGTCGATTACAACATTTATTCAATCTTCTATTGCAGTCTTAAATTAAAGTTGCTAAAAATTTAATATAAATTAATTTTCATAAAATCTTAAATGTGTGCATAACTACACCTCTAGGCTCGCAAGGTAAGCTCAAAAGCAGGAAACATGCTTGAATCTGTGATAAATAACAGCAATTAACTTTATTACCCACGTGTATATCGTCGTGACGAGCATTTGCAAATGTATGGGTGAAGGGAATATTCTTAATATTACTTAAGTGCATACAGTTGACACCTGTTAATTGCCTACATTGTCGTCAGCCTATGCAAATGCATTTTACGTTACGTACCTAATAATATCAAATAACCTTCACAATCGAATACGACGGGAATTATAGCAGATTTCTTTAAAAATATTATATTATTGTTGCTCTTTTAAAAATTAAACTTGTTTTTTTTTTTATTTTTTTTATATCTATACAATTTTTAGGCCATGTTGGATCACATCAAACATTCAATAGTAAGCCTACAAATTGCTAAAAATATGGCAAATCCTATTAACGGCATTTATAATGGTCCCGTTGTCGGCACCTCAACAAAATTGCTAACAGAAAGCGGTACATCCGAATCGTCGATAGCGATAGATCCGATCGATGCAAGTGTGGACAGTATTGCGATTTTGAAAGCTCCCGCAATGATGCGTGACGACGATAGCTCTACGACAGAGAATGGTAACTATTCGAATTTTGAAAAAAAACAAAAAATTGCTTTTTTAATTTTTTTTTTTTTTTTTTTTGTTTTTCCTATGCAACAACTTGAGATGCGTTGTTAAGGATAATCCTTGTGAGAATTTCACTTAGTTTATGTTTGCATACATTTATATATATATATATACATATATATATATGTGTGAAATAGAAGTGAATGTGAAATAAAAGTTACACTTAATTCTCTTTTTGAACGATGGATATGAGTTGATTTAATATAATCTGTCCGTCTGCGTGTCTGTGCGGTGTGTGTTGTTGGCACTCTCCTGGTCGCAAAACTGCACGCAGCTTCGTATTGAAAATGGCTCAAGTCGTCCAGACCAGAAACACGCAGTGGAGCGTAAATTAAACGAAACTCACTTTCTTTTTAACAATAATTTCTGGATTTTTGCTCGTTACTCGGAAATTATTAAAGTTAGAAGGTTGAAGTTTTTCACATTTACTTTACGAAGCACTCTGCTCCTTACGTGGAAAAAAATGGCCATGCCTTTGCAAAGTTACAGGTGATTAAATTCTGTTTTTTTTTCACTTTTTTGAGGTTTTATGCTTATTTATCAAAACGCAAACACGACAGAATATTTAAAACTATTTTGTACACTCCTGTACACTCTGCCTAAAAATGGATTAATTCTAAGATGAATATGGTAGATACGGCGATTATTTTTTCCTTAATACCAGCTATATGGGTATCAAACAGAAGAAGTAGTGGTGGGCCCATGCCGAATATAACTTTCTTATTTGTTAATTACACGATCTTTTGGTTGGATCTGTGGCAACTGATATGATTTTCGTTAAAATCGAGTTTCTTTAAATGGCCAAAAAAAAAAAAAAAAAAAAAAACAGATAATGGGCAAGAGTGTAGCTTATCATCAAGATTGCAAATATATATATGATTTTATTCTCTTGTTGGCAAAGAGATATTGTAGAAGAAGTTTGCCGAATCGAATTCTCCTAAGAAAATTAGACAATTCATTAAAATCACTATTAAATAATTAAATCGCTGATTGTAGGTTGGAATGTCATATGAGGCCAAAGAAAATCCCTTGCAATCCGGCTAAGCTCTCTAAGTAAGCTGGCAGTCAAATAATGAAGGAAGGAATGCATCTGAACTTAGGCACTCTTCGCAAGTATATCGCAAAGGTTTAATAAGCTGAAATGAAGAAAGTAGAAAAAAATGAATTAATTGTTTGCTTACCTCCTTCTAAACTCTTATACGTTCCCATGATTAAATCACAATTTTTGATATTAAAAATGGTAATATAATGTTATACGAAGATTATATATATGTATGTATTTATGACTACAGGGATAACTAGCTGAAGCAAGCTTAGTTAAATGCAGCTTTGGGTGTATCTTGTCAAGCACTAATAATATAAGGATCACATGGAAAGATTTGAGTTTTTCTACCTGGTTACACGAGAGAGAACAATATTTAACAAAAATAATTCAATATTTTAATTTTAATATAGGTTTCTTTCTTAGTGGAAAGTTATTGTCTTCCTTCTAAATTTCCAATAGATTTGTTTAAAATTTTGCGTCCAGAAAGAATATGTATGCAAATGTGTTACAAGTCGATTGACCCACTTACTATATCCCTGCCATGTGCTGTTGTTGAATAGAAAAAAGCTTATTTTTTATTACTTTGTGTGCATACTTTCTTTCTTTAACTGAGTTGTGCTGTTGCCTCTTTCTCCTTTTCGGTTATGAATAAACTAATTTACGATTATTTGAATACCATTGACATTGTGTACACAATATTTAAACAAACAGAGACCTACATATATTTATAAACTTTTCACTTCCGCATCCTTTACTAGCCGCTATTGTGATTATTTAAGTATATATTACATTTTCTTTTTGGTTTTTGTTTTTTTTTTTTTTTGTCATTTATACACATTAAAATGCGCTGTTCCGTACGGATATAACATTTATCTCTTCACTCTCCTCTGAACATGCGCTTGACCGGCTTTTTATTTTTGTTTTCGTTCTTTTCTTTTTGTTTTTGGTTTTTTTTTTTTGTGTTTTTTTTTTTTTGTTCTTCAACCCCATTACCACCATTCGATATAGATTTAATATTATGTCTGCATTATAAAAATACACGTAGTTCAGTGCGATTTTGTTGGTGTTGAAGTAAAGTTTTCTTTTCCAAGACAAGAAGACAAGTAACGCACAAAAACTAACCAAAAGATTATGTGACACATTTTTCTATTTCATTCCGTGAGCAAAGTTGTAATAATTTTAATTTAATAAAAAAAAAATTTAATTTTTTTTTCTCATTAAAAGTTAACTAAAATTTAAATTTTCACAAAAGATGGTTGAATGAAAAGAAATATTCTTTTTAATATTAAAATTATAATATATATGTAATTATGCAATTAAAATAGGCAGTTGTTAAACTTGACTTTGGCAAAAAAAAAAAAAAAAAAAAATCTTAACTCGAAAAAAGCTGTTTTGCATAAATAATTGGATATAACAATGAAGTCACTTCGGACATTTGCGGAATAATAATTTTCGATTTACTATAATGGATAAGACAGATAACTGTGATATGTGTGTGGAAAATGGTGAAACAAAATAACGGATATATCGAATTATGTTGGGCAAAGGTAAAAACATTAACGTATTGGTTACATATCCAACGATCACTCAAAGAGCCCATGATCTCTTAATCTATGTGTTATATAATTTCGTAACATTTTATCTGATGGCAAATGTGTAAGCATTTACTTGCACTATACTAACTATATTAAGGATTGGCGATCAATCATTAATTTTAAGAAATGCTTAACTTACTTTGGATTACATAATTAGACCGATTTGCGGAAGGTCTTGTAAGATTCGCCGTAAGATAGCATTGCGAGATTTTCAAGTTTTGCAGTTTTTCCAGCTTTTTTCAAGGGTCCCCTTAAATTTATTATTGTTTTTATCAATTTTTCGACGAATTAAAGAAATTCTTAGACTAAAAAGAAAAAGTTGGTGGGAGTCACATAGGCTACCAGCTCTATTGTCCTCAAATTTAATATATATGACTGCTGCCAAAACTTGGATATATTGGAAAATTTTATTGAAAGTCTTTCAATTTAAGAGCGGTATAAAAATCGAAATAAGGATGCACTTTGAGACGTCACTAATCCTTATATATTATAAATTATTAAATACAGTTTGTCCTCTGTTTTATAAAGGAGTACGTATTGTTGTAATAAGTTCGCAAAGAAAAGTTTAAAAAAAAAAAAAACTTAGCTTTTCTGAAAAACGAATGAAAACCCTGTAGGGGGACACGGCCCACGAATGTGATGAAAACAAGCGTCACGATCGGTCACGATCTGCATTTATCGGATCTCCTCATAAAGTTTTATCATAACAGACGTGTGTTTGCCATAGTAAAGTATTTTAGAAAATAGTTATGTAATTTTGTCACGTCGTTTTATAACAACCTAAACTCAGATTACACGTACAATGTGTTTGGCGAATAGTTATACTAGTGTATCGCTCAAGAGGTGTGCGTCGTTAACTGGTTAAACAACTCCACTTCTCATCGCTATTCCTATAACAGTAGTTCAAAATAAGGTATTTTTTAAATGAGCTGACTGAAAAAATAGTTCGATTCGAATCAGCGCTCGTACCCTTAGGCCAAAAAATGTCGATCCATTGAGTCTCATCAAAATATCTCGGAATTTGCGATCTCTAGGTTGAACACAAGAACACAAGAAAGCAGGAGCGACAATCAGACGTACAAGCATAAGATGAATGCAGGAAGTGATACTGAATTGATAGTTATAGTGAGAAGTAGTTTTATCTCAAGTCCTTCTGCGTGTTGTACACATCCGCATAAACTTAATCTACCTTTGTATCACAAGCGGCATAGGGTAGAAAAATACCTAAAAATTCTGGTGAGCTTAATTTTATTCAACAAGGTGTATGGGACTATAACGGGCTCTGGTTGATCGTGTATTTTAAAAATACACTTTTCAAAATGTGGCTTAAAAGGGCACTGGCTATGCCGGTCATAGGCGCCTGTAGATGTCAAGTAGCCAAGGTGGTGTGAAGATAAGCAAATAATTACAGGAGCATGAAAAAGCGTTTCTTGCGCTCGGAGAGAAATGCGAATTTTGGAAATCTTGTCTACTCTACAGCGGTCAAGCACCATCCAAGGGGATTCTTGCCGAAGGATTTTCGGGAAAACTTTGGCTGATAGAAATGCTGGGAGGTTTAGTTCTACAATAATGTTTAGTATATTTGAACAAAGTCTTATTTTCACTTTAAGGCGAGCATTCCGATCGGGTGAAGAGATTATTGTAGTCTGATCTCTTAATAGAGGGGTTACTTGATTGCAGAGACACATCGGTATGATTGACGCATTAATACTACTGCTATTACTTTCACTTTTGCTACTGCCACTGGTAACTGTTACCTATTCTTCTCGTTTCTCCTTTCTTGTGAAAACAGTTGATACAGCTTGGCGGTAGACTCTGATAAGGCCTAAAATTAGCATTTTCTTCGATTTTCACACATTAATAGTGGTAAAATCTTTTTTTATCAATTCGAATTTGTTTGTAATGGAAGCACAAGCACAATGAAAATCTATTGAAAATTGCTTTCTATTTTGTTATTAAGCCTAGGCTCTATTTATCAAGGTTAGTAAATGGGAATGAAAAAAATGCCTTCTAGCATTCGCGATTATATAAGATTGTTACGTCAAATACCTTCGTTACGTGTTTTTGCAATCAATTTCAAAGCAAAGAATTGAAAATTTTATTTGAAAAAATTAAAAGAATTATGTACAAAGTTGAAGAGACTTTCCTACAGATTTATTGTCGTTCAATCATTTATTGCATTAAGTAAGCAATGGTATAAAAAAGGATACAATTGAACACTGTCGCCTTAGCTAAAAAGTTTCCAAAATACTTTTTGTTTTGTTAATCCCCTGGCATAGCTAAATTTCCGCTTTTATTTATTACTAAGGTACTTTCCTTAATCCTCAACTGTGTAATGCTATTTCGTTTTATGGCAGAGACGAAGAAAAGTAAACAAATTATCGAAAAATCTTTATCAGTTTTCATTAATTTTTTCCAATATTTGCGGACATTTCACTTTCAACCGATTTGGGGGAGGTTTTAGTAGATTTATTTCATTATAATATAACAATATTTATATGATTACTTTGGCTAGGATTTCACGAGGAAAACTGGAAACAACCAATTTTTCCACCAAAAATTTCCAAAAAAATTTTTTAAATTATACGCTTCACGTACTAATCCTCTGTTCTCTATATTCTTGCTAAATTTCAATAAGAAGCAGAAAACGAAACAGTGATGAATTCTTATACCCATCACTAAAGGATAAGGCAACGGCCAGAAGGAAGCATCAAAGACCCCCTAAAGTGTATATATTCTTGTTCAGTATCAAATTTTAAATCGGGCTAGGCATTTCCGTCCGTTCCTCCATTCGTCTATGCAATGGGTATTGTAAAGGTCCTCCTAGTAGCAAAAATGAAAATATCGTCATCAAATTTGCAGAAATATTAGAAGTTCTTGCTCGTGAAATCACACTCATAGTGCCACCTACACTACTCCTCTGTTTTCAAAAGGAATAAAAAATTGTCTTTTTGCTCATTACTCATAAACTGTAGTAGATAAATGTATAAAAATTTGAACGTATAGTCTATGGGCGATGCTGAGCGAAAAATTGCTCTACGCCTATCCAATATTATGGTGTACGTAAAATTTAATTTTTTCAATACCGTTATAAGGTGCAGAAAATGTAGTACATAAAGTACATAAATTTTTGCTCCGTTTCAAATTTGGAGTGCATATAAAGATGTCCATCTCTCTGTCTGCGCAACTGTGTACATTCCCCGTTGGCGAAAATGAATATATGGTCTAGAAATTTCCAAAAGAATTTGAAAGATTATCTGAACTTTTCAAAGCGGACGTCTACAACGCCCACAGGCCTATGCGATGAAAACTTTTATTAGTTTAGTTCTTTTTCTTTTTTTGTCCTCGTTATTCTAGGATAACGATGATGAGTATAAACGATTCGGCCACGACCGAATACAATTTTCTTAATCGTTTTATATCTACTGTTAGAATTATCTATAATACCTTTAACACGGAGCAAGCGCTGTTAAATTTATATGTAATTCGATCAGTGCGAAGTGAAACCGCTTTGATCAAGTTTTTCTGATGGAAGCAATTCTACGACATTGTTTAGAAGAAGAAATTTCGTCAGATTTGTCTTAAAAATTAATTGAATTATTTTAGTCAATTTTCGCATATATTATTGGAGGGCGACAGATTTTTTTCCCCTTTCCTCCATTTCAAATGTATTATAATTAAAGTTTTCATCTGAAGTTCAATATCAAAAATTCATTTGGTCCAAAATATCCCCCACCAATGATCCAAGGGCAATAGATAAATAATTCTATGAATAGAAATTCGTTTTTTGTGCAATTATGTCTCTTAGAAAATCTCAAATAGCGTACAAAGAAAAAGATTTCGCTTTTACAGCAATATCATCATAAGAGCGCAATCGAATCCTGTTGAAACAATTCATATGTATTTAAAATAAATTCATTACAAAGTTTAATATAACATAATCGAAATGTTCATCGTTATTACTTATGGTAGCTTGCGTATGCTCTCACGATAAGAACGTCTTAGTTGCGAGATAAAAATGACGAGATAATTTTCTTCAACTTTGCAGAGCTGCGCCCTCGGTCCGAAATGTACTAATCAGAGATTTGAAGAGTCTGCCAAATTGAAGATCGCTTCCTGGATTGTTTTTACAGGAGACGGGGCGACAGATGCGAATTTTCTCATCGTTTCCAAGACTACAATTTTTTGCACATAATCTCGCAAACAACGTTTTAACTGTTTGGTAGCTTACTGCGCTTTCATTCCAGGCCAGCTTCATCATTTCCGTACCTTAAGCTACATTTTTTCCCAATTTAATCCAGTTAAAAGCAGAATAGATTGTAGCGCAGTAAATGACATCAATCTTTTTTCACTTTTTTATATATATTGAACGACAGCTTGTAATACAACTTAGACTTATACTGAGCAAGGACCGATGTTCAAGGTACCTATAATTAAAATTTCGGAAAAATTGAACACGTCATGAACGTTAGATGAAGAAACCAATTTCCATGGAGCAGAATGCATTTTTTCCCCCAATCACTTAGCGGATGTCTTCTACACGAGTAACGCGATGGCGGTCAGAAAGAAGTGAGGACTGAAAAGGAGACAGAAGAATGGATGTCTTCCCAATCGGTGATGTTATACCTTTAGCGACTGACCGCTCACTATCAAAATAAACCCTACGTCACTTGAGTTTTGAACTCGCAAATAAAGGACTCGGCCTATGAAGAAGTAATAGCAAGCTGTGGGTGCGGTGAAGAGGAATCGCATATTAATAGCGGTATTTGTTAAAAGTCAAAAGATGTCTACACATTTCTTGAGTTCCGATACATAAAAGTACAAGCTTGTTTAATTTTTTTCAAAACTTTAAAACAAAAAAAAAAAAAATGCGGAAAACAGTAATTTTTCTTTGGCCTTACCTAGCGTACCGATTACATGCCCTACTTTGAGCAAAAAACTAAAATGGTTCTGAAAACTTGACCCACAAATCCTAGTGAGCGACGTGAAACAGGAAACTGCTGTAGCAGCCTAAGACGTTTTTACTTAACGCTAATCGGGCCACATGTTATCTCTTAAGAGAATCATGGGAATAATTAAGTCTTGTTAACCTTTATTCAACTGTCATGCAAACAATTCATATATTAGGTGCTTGCATGTATGTTGATCGTTTTTTCACTTGAAAAAGTATTTATTGGAAAAATTTTGCCTCACTTTCTACAACTTTTCCTTATCTTTCTGGCAACATGGCGATATTATGTCGAAAGAACGATATTGGTTTGGCAACGGTCCAATTATCGACCCATTTCCGCACTTCGTCAGCATTTCAAAGCAGCGTGCATGCATCGACCTGAGGACCTGAGAATCAGAAAACAGAACATCCGGAAGAACTTTCCGTTCGAGATGCAACAATTCCTGCAATGTGGCCGGGCTTTGTCATGCCTTCGGATGACGTTCCGTTTGTTAACCACTATTTCTCGCCTTTTTTGCAAAAATACGTCGTCCAATTTCTTCAACTGAGTTCACCAGACATCTGAAGTAACAATTTCATTCAGTTTTAACAATTCGTAATACACTACACATTACTAACCCCACCATATGCACAGCAAAACTTCACGTCCACGAATATTCTGCTCCGGTGTCGATGTGGATGGCTCTCCATGACTTTTTGCCCTTGGGATTGTCGTTGTAAAGCCACTTGTCATCGCCAATCGTAATACGTCACAGAAATATTTGTTTTCTGCTTGCCAAGCAATGTAACCACGAAGGGATTCGTAATGTCATTCTCAGTCAATTCCCTTCGTTTTGGATCTTACTCATCGCATGTAAATAACTAAAAAATAGTCGATTTGAGTGTGAGGTTTTTATCCAATAAGTCTTGGAATTCACTGTCTTTGAACTTTTATGGTCCTCCAGGCCGTTCTTTGTCTTTGCCATCATAATCAACACTTTTGGATCGGGATATCCTAAACCATTATCACCGTAAGCTCCTGAAGTGTTTGCGGGATTTCGGCATCAGATTTCCTCAAATCAAATACAAAAAGTAATGAAAGCGGAAAATGCAATTATGTAGAGAAAGATCGAGATCATCGAATTTAACACATCGAATGTGACACTTCGTATTATTTTATCATTTTCGCCAATAGATGTCGTTGATCAACGTACATGCAAGAAAGTACATAAAAAAGATGCATTCAAATGATGAGAAAAAATTTATTTGTTGATGCAAGTTGCGTTTTGTCGTTTGTTGTTTGTTGCTTATAGGATAGGCTTACGTTTGACCCAAAATGAGTTTTGTAGTTGAAAACGAATCCTGTGCATTGGGGAGGAAATTGTACATAAAGCACTTTTTTGGATATATGCAATACCCAGGAGGAGTTGAGATGCACCCATCTTTCATTGTATCAATAGATTCAGAATCAGCTTAAGCTTGTCCGTCCTAACTTTTTATGTTCAACATATAGACCGCAATCTTCGAGACTTCAGGTTTAGGACAAGACTGTTGAGCGGTGTTGATTATGGTTTAGAGCGGATCATTTTTTTAAGGACTTCCCATATAATGTCTTATTTTGAACGTGTTAAATAATTAAATCTAGTGTAGTGTTTAAGCATTTAATGATGAGTCTGGACCCATTATAGTATTTTCAGTATGTTCAGTATTTCAGTTTATTTTTAAAGCTGTTGCGTATGAAATATGCAGCCATTGATGAGAGCAATTTCCTTAGTTGTGTTTTTATTTTTTAAACTGGGCATAAAACCCGTAAAGTTCGCTTTAGCGAAAGAATGTCATTGTCGCTACTGTTACAAGCAAGCTTTATCTTGGAGCTGCAATTAATACCTCAAAGCAATACGATAAAAATTTAGTCGGGTAGCGGAATGGCAAAGCTCACAAAACATGCTTTGGAAAAAAAATCTTTCAAAGTTCCAATCGCAATCTGTAATATTCAACGTCTGCACTATGCAATATGTTAGCACTTCTGCAGAAAGATTTATGGTGTAGCTGTTCTGTATGATGAAAATATGGAGAAAATTGACCAGAGAAAGTTTCAAAACATATTGACTTTTTCTCCTTAGTACCATTAGGAAATAAGTAACGTTAAGGTCGATAATGAGTTCTTAGCTGAATTGGGATTACAAATTTGCTGTTGAAGATATTGATCGGCATTTTTATGTTGTGCATTGAGGTGCACTGAAAACTCTACGATACACATAGCGCCCGTAAGGGATGTAATAAAAAAGTCTCTTGTACGGATGTGCACAAAACAAAAAAAAAAAAAACGTTTCACAAAGGTAAACAATAGAAATGTTTTTTTTTTTTTTTTTAACTTTAAAACTGAATAACGTTGCCCAAATGTATAGAACACATTGCCTACGGGCAACAATCTCTCCCACGCATCATCAATTTGAATATTGTATCACTGACCTCTTCTTATGTTATGCAAAGGGTTTAAAAATGTATTTTTCTTTTCTTTTCCTTTTTTTTTTTTTTTTTTTTCTTTATTTACATCATTATAGTAACAACAGCTATGGTTGTGCCAGAAACTTCTTATTCAAGTAGTGAAGGTGAGGATGATTATTACGATGCTAATGATGATCCATTTACCAGTTTAGGCAGTTCACCGGTAACATGGTAAGTTTCAGAAACAACAACACAATATGAATGTTTTGTAAACGCCTAGCATGTTAAAAAATTCTTTCAGAGAGAGGCGGACTACCTTAACCTAAAATCAAGTTTGTTCTCTGTTTTTGAAATCCTTAATAACGTTGTCACAAAGTTTACAAAGTTACAATTGCTGTTGAAGCAGTCAGCCGGCTTTCTTGTATTTTCATACATATATATAACGCAAGACGACAACAGCTGTCACTTCAAAATTTATTATATTTTATTTGTATATTGCGGAGAGATGAAAAAGATACACATACACAGGCAAAAATGAAGAAAGAGTCGTCTGTGACCTGCGCCTTTAAAGTATACACTTCTCTCTTAATTATCATATCAGCTCTTACTTTACTCTTGATTTAATAGATTTGAATCCCAAAAAGTAGGCAACTTCTAATTCCGCAAATAGTATTTAATACAGTTGCGAACGGACCGCATTAAAATTGTCTTAAAATATTTTCCTTTTTTTTTTTGGTTTACCGCATACCAGCATTTCTAAATTATGGAGAAAATCCCTTTGAATTATTAGACAAAAAAATTGAAACATCTCTTTTTTTATTGCTTGTTTTGATTGAAAGAGTTTTATAGGAAAAAGGAATAAAAAATTATTATATAAAATAATCTATGAAATGAAAGCAAATAAAAAGAAATTCTATAGTATATTTTTAAGTGTACTTTTGTGAAAATTCAATATTGCATATTTTTATTTTCATGTGGCTTTGTTTAAAGTAAAAGTGTTGTTATAATTATTTATATTTATCTACATATATATATATATATATATATATATGTTTTTTTTTTCGCTATTGTTATTGTTATGTGATTTTTGTTGCCAAATAAGTATTGAAGTCAAGTTTACTACTAGCGCGGTTTTATATTCAATTGCTGATGTGTGCTTATATATGCTGAACTTGAACTTTATCCGTATCTTCCAAATTGCCGAAATGAAGAATGAGAAAAAAATGCTAATAAATAGCTACTGTCAGATATATTTTTAATTTTTATTTTATTCATTTATTTATTTATTTATTTATTTATGTTTTTTTTTTTTTGAGAGATAAAAAATAAGCATTTTTTCTCTCTTGTACACTACGTGTAGTAGTCATGTTGAAAAAATGGGTTAGATGTGTCAGCATTAGAAGGTAAGATATTGAATTTACTTGTCAACACAACCTAACGAGTTATAATTAATTCTGCAAAATCAGCTAAAGATGACAATATTTTAAAATTATTGCAATTTTGCAATCTCTGCAATACCGTACCGTATTTAAAGTGAAAGTCAATGTAATCCTATAAACTAGTTTTATATAGAAGATTTACTTATTAATGTGTGAATGGAAAATGTTTCTTTCCCCACAGCTTTTCTGCCTTAATGTGTTAATAGTTTCAAAGCTTCTGGGTTAATTGAAATGAATGTTTGTTGCGGATGTGCTTCTCTTCTTTTTTTTTTTTCATTTCATATGATGATATTTGAAATGGAAAGGCATCGATTTTCTTCTTTAAACGTAAAAACTTAAATCCGACCTTAGCAAATGCATTAGAAAACATGCAATATTTAACCGATATTTAAACAATGAATTGAACTATGACTTTTTGTTATTTTTCAAGAGCAATAGGGCTTATGTTTATCTTCCAAGTTGAATTAAATTGAAACTTATATGCGACCACCTTCTTCTGTACACCGTAGATAAGTTCCTTAGAACACCGCCCAAAAAAAAAAATCTAAAAAATATATATAGGAACATATTGTTACGGAAATCCCAAATCCAGTTTATTTCAAATAATTGATTTTCCCAAATAGTAAATCCCCTATAGAGAGAAAACCCAAGTGCACATTCGCGGTGCGTCGTGCAGCTGCCGGTCAAGGAAAATAATTAGCGGAAAAGCAGGTTAACGGATTAAAAATGAAGCCATGAACTTAGGTAATAGTAATATGCTTGTAACAATGTATATAAACAGAATATTTGCCGAAGGCAGGGTCAGTCAAACAAGTATGTTTCAGTTGAAAAAGGATATTAGACTTGAGAAGTCAAGAATATTGCCAAAGTAAAATGTAAATAGTCGTTCCCTTAAACAAATTGAATGTAAATGAAAGAGTCTTATAGTGAAAACGTGCAAGTGTGTTTCTCTTAAAAAGAATATACACGTTCCAGTGATACGAACCGAATCCGAGAACCCGAGAATTCGTAACAACCGGGTAAAATTGGAGATATGGTCCATACCTTTAAAATTCGTGTAAGATGAAAAAAGTTTAAATATTTTACCAAAAAAACCGTGCAAAAAAAGTTATAATGAAATCCATATTACATATCTACAAAATAAAAACCATTAATTTTCATCACAGAAAAAAATAGAAATTAGTGTACAGCGAAAATTCAGTCCATTAGGACAACATACAAAAAGTTAACTGTCAAATAGTACTAGAAAAAATATGTGAGCATAAATCTACCGACTTTTGATTATAGCACCCCCTCAATTATATTTTGTTGCTATAATACTTAAGTTACTGTGAGAAACATAGAATTAGGACGAAATGTGTTATTGTTTTGGGATTCGTACGAGAACAAAAAAAGTTCGTGTAAAAAAGTAAATTTGTTTTTATTGATGTAGCGTGTTGTTTGAAAATCGGGTAAAAAATACTTTTTAAAAAAAGAGTTGCGGTGTATTTCCAATTTTTATGCCATAAACCATCTGTGTTCAGCTCATATTAAGGTAGTATGTAATACCCAAATGGGCTTTTGCTATACCAATGGTTTCAACGAAATCTATATCCGCTCGTCTGATGTCCATCCATGTATTCTTATGTTAAGCAATTTTCGAGAGGTTTTTGGTGGGATTTGACATACTAACATGCTGAGATCCAAAGACGAATCATGTTGAATATGGATCGGATCACTTACGACCATCATCCATAAGACGGAGAATTTAAAATAAATCGTTATAGGAAACAAAATTGACAAATAGCGCACTAAATGAAAGTAGCAAATTAAGACCCATTCTCACAAAAATTTATATATATGTATATACAGCAAGCCTGTCGGTTTTAATTTTGAAAATTTTGATCCAACATAACAAATATTCTGTGATAAAATTTGGATTACTTTGGTATATTATCCTGTCTCATTCTCTTCGAAAGCAAGACTTTATATGGCAAAAAGTTTTAATATTTGCTATTTTATGATAAAAATTGGACAGGAATACTAATTTGTAATATAAATACACTATACTAAGTTCGAGCTTCATAAGTCTATTTCGTGGATCTCTTCCCTGATAAGAGTTTTCATAAAAACCAAGACTTCATAAGATAACAAGGTACAATTTTTGTTCATTTATGACGATGATAGATGAAGAGTAACATGCTCTTTGAAAGGAACATTGGGGTTGTGAAGCCTATCTCATGCAGATGCTCTTATGGAACTTTTGTGTGTCAACGAATGTTATGTTAACTGTAGTTGCGTAGAGAATTGAATAGGCGACCTCTCTTGATCACAGCTGTTCCACTTGTTTTCTCCTTCACGTTTATATTTGTATTTGCTGACCTTAAAAACCTTTTTTTCAGTCGCAATTCCCTTATGAATTCGAAACGGACCGCTGCAATTTGCCACCCGTACGGCAATTGCAATAAACATGTGTCGGTCGTTGGTTTGCATATTTTAGTTTGCTGCATTAACCTATCAAACTTTAATGGAAATATTTCATTCACTTACATATTTGTTATGATGAAGAAAAAAAAGGAATACAAAACCATGTTCGTTGGACAGAATATGTGTTCGAAGTGTCGAAAGACGCAGTCAAAGACTTAAAGCGGTGCAAAAAATATTTTACTGCAGCCGATATCAGCACCATTTACGTCTGCAATATCTGGCCAATAGTAGAGTGTAAATTGCATGTGTAGACGGAGGCTTCCAACGTTTACTTGGAGTACGTCCGACCACATACAAAGAAAGGACGAATGGGCGGACGCTGATAGGCGAGGACTGTCTCCAAAAATTCTCGATATTCTCGAGCATCAACGTAACGTACGCTGTGCTGCATTTATGTACGGGTACATTCAGAACAAGTGTTCTACTTAATAGAGATTAAGCATTGTAACAGGGCTGGCTACACAGGCATCCCCAGCGTTGTCACCCCCTTGTTTGGAGTAACCTGTATGCCGCACACCACGCTACCTTTCCTACCTTACCTAATGTCTCCATTTTAAAATCGAACATTGACAAACACTACTCCCTTTCTCCCTCCATTTCTTTTTATAACTTTTTCTAGCGACCATCGTGCCCGTACATGTAAGGAACATCAAGTTAATGGCTAGTCGTAGAAAAAATAAAAAGAGTAGATCCAAAGCCTTCCAGCGTTATTCTTACACAACTTCCTCGATTTTTATGGTATTTCAGTTAAGATGGCCGACTGTATTGTAGCGTGAAAATGCATTTCGTGATTTTGCATATTTATTCGATTTCTTTTGAGAATAAAGTCGTACGCAAGTTTTATCTTAGAGGATCTACTTACAAATATTTGTAGTAGCTTTTATTTACAATGCGTCTTCTGGTCTTGCTTGATTGCTGGACTCAATTGAGATTGCCTTTCGCCAATATTCCGCTTATATGCCCCTTTTGTATGCAAGTAGCGAACACCTGAACTTCGTAGTGACGTTTGCAGGTAAAGCGTCATGACTGTATCTTTGATTTTATCATTTTGATAATTACTATAATTTGTTTAACCCGAGGCGTAAATTCCAAGAGTAAAGTGTTCAAGCACTACCATCTGAGGATATCGACATTATTGCAAATTCTATGGTTTCAAATCTAAAGATTTGAACCCATGACCATGAAGTTGTTAGTCGCAATTGTTAACCTACTCGGCCACTTAGGCGGATACAACTTTTTGAGCTTGATTCCTATCTACTTCCAAGAGTAAAGTCTTTAAGCACTATCATCTGAGGATGTGAGCTCTATTTTTTGAATTTGTTTTCTTAAAAAACCGGCTAACTTTCGTAACAGTATTATAAAAAATCGAATCAGTTACTTGCTTACTCGATTTGAACTTAACCCTTTGCTCTACAAGCATAGCATAATCATTGAAGTAAGATTGTTGCTGCTTACAGAACTTTGACTTTGTTTGTAAGTTTGTTAATAAAAATTAACTAATTTTTTATTAACAAAAATCGAATTACTAAAGATAATTAACGAATTTGATTATGTGCATGTTCTCCTATACCTTGTTGATTTTTAAAGCATTTACCGTAACATCCGAAATTGTTGATAAAGTTTATTTCAAGGTCGAAATATAGCGCACTTAACATACATACCCACCTCATGCTGAGGACTTATTGTATATTTTATAAGACTCTTCATTAACTATAATGTCCTCCAGTACTGTTTGTAATGTTTGCTATTTTTGCTTGTGAACTTAAACGCTGATGAATAGCGCATTTCTTTTTTTTTTTTGCTTTTTACTTATATAACGGATGCGTTGCTTCATGCTTCATGTGTATGAAATGATTTTTCTAAATGAAATACAATTTATATTATCTTTGTATGAGACTAAGCGAGAGTGTAAAGATAAATATTGTAGTGCGGCGATGAGAATAATGCGAGAACGACCGAAAATAGTAATTGACCACAAAGTCATGCCGGTGATTAAAGGATGTCAGAGAGAAAACTTTGTATTTAAAACTTAACATCATTTCACTTTGCTTACATTTCATTATAAAAACAAGAGAAAAAAAACACAAAAATTTCCTTGAGATGTTTCAACATAGATATCTAAAAAACATTTCCATCCGCTTTTTATTGTATTTGCTTGCTGTCGCCCAGCAAGCTTCGTTTTTAATATACAAAGTTAGTAACGAAATGGCAAAATTGGAATTAAATTTAAGAAAAAGATGGAAAATACAAAGAAATGCCGTGCTACGGGTTAAGTTAAGTAAAGACTCAGCCATGATGATGAATCTGGCATAGGAAATTTATATAATGTAGTTGAAAAAGGTCCACGAAGGCTGCTGCAATTGCTATGAAATTTGAACCCTCGTAATTTTCAGCTTCTCTCTGATTCTTCTCTTTTTTCTGAATTCTCATTGATTTTCTGTAGTAGCTAATCAGGTGGCATGGAAGTGGCAAAATTAATTGAATTAGTATTTTTGATGGTGACGGTGAAATTTCACTTGAAATTCTTTACTCGTACGGAAAAAAAAATTGAAAAATTAGTTGGGCCACTAGACCCACCATCAAGTGCTCAACACCACATCCTATCTCCTGCATGAAATATCAAAAGTTAGATCTTATTGCCATCTAAAGCGTCATCTCTCTTGAGTACTGAACTCGGAATACAGATCAATGTAGTTAAAAATTCTTAGCGTAAATTTTTATCACTATTCGGGATCATCATAACGTACTAAAATTGGGTTTCACTTTTGAAAGCCATCTCGACCGCTTTTAATGAATTCGGCAATAGGGTGCAATTCCAAAAGTTCTTGCAAGGAATATAGAGGGATTTCAAAAATCGGTCACATATCATTCGAATATTTCAGATTCATTTCGTATGCCAAAAACACAATTTTTAATAAACCTTTGCCGGAACATATTAAAAATGGAGAATTTTTCTTTATGTAACGACTTTTGTAAAATAAGGAGCTGTATAAGAAGTGGTGATAGAAATGGTCCGATCCTATTCATTCATAATGTCTTTGGTGCCAGTGTTCAAAATTTTATCAATAAATATCTCTTGAAAATTGCTATCTATGGATTCAGTAAGAATGCACTGCCCGCCCGGGTGAACAGATCCGCGCAAATTGGTATACAGCTATGATAAATGATGAATTCAATCGCAAAAAAATCGACATGATCTCTTGGTTGAACACAAGAATATGTAGACTGACACTGGATAAACTCATCAGTAAAACTTGGAGATTAAAGCTTGTACTTGCAAGCGGCGCCAGGTATAAAAGTTAGATAAATGCAGTTTTTTTTTTTCAAGAGCTAAGAACTAAAGGATAAGTTATGGGGATTTTTACTTCGTTTGCTCATTCCAGGGATAATTTGCTAATTAAGTCTGCCATATGTGAAATTTGAAGATCAATGTTCTGAAATCAATATTAGAGAGAACACTTAAAGGCTATAGAAATCAAAACCATAATCAAAATTCAAAATTTTAAAAGCATAGGGAAAACAATTTCTATGGAGCAATGGCATAAAACAAGTGCTCCGAACTAATTAACTAACACTCATTGCATTATTTCAAATTGTTTTATACAACTTAAATTCTTTAATCACAGAATCCGCTTAGTTTTTATACCTTAAACCAACTTGCGGTACAAGTGTATATTAAGTTTGAACGGTTGTACCTGACCTGATCAGACCAAATTGAGGTAGATGGACCCAGCTTTTATTATACCGATAAGCTTATCTGTCCGTCTGTTCTCCTTGTTTTCTTGTATTCACTTTAAAGCACACAATTTTTAAGACATTTTAATGCAATTTTGATACAAGGACATGTTGTGGGCGAATGCTTACGAAAATGACTGGGATCGGACAACTTTTTCGACACCTTCACGTGACTTTCCACAACATCCATATTTTGAAAAGTCATTATATGAATAACTATCTATGTTAAGCGAAATGGTATAGGACATTTAAGAGTGTGCCGTGAAGCCTACTGTAGTGTTTTTGCCTGTTAAACTTATTATTGAAATCTATAGAAAGTTTCTCTACGTGTTTGTTGTTTTTATATACCAATTTGTGAGCGCTAATAATAACACATGTGTTGACAAAGTCGCGAAATATATGAGCTTTGGAAAATGCATTTTTTTCTCCTTTCTATTTTCGTATGAAAAACAAATGAGAAATTTTGATTCAGGCCACACGATATGCGCATCAACTTCAAGCGGTACATATGCTTTGGCTATTCGCGACATGTTTGCAAACGCGTCATGTCAACTGTCTGTTAAAAATCGCAAACTATACTTTTTCTATTTAATAGAAGGACGATTGTGGGCGGGCAAGGATTATCTTTAAATTTGATAAATGCTAATTCTAAGTGGAAATTCCAAATGTCTGCTTGTCTCGAAAATCGGGTCGGTCAGAGCATTTTTTACATTGATGTCACATGTGGCCCTAAGAAATTTTTGTAATAAATTTTAAATCAATATCAGGCCATTAGTTACAGTCTTTTGTCTCTTTTGACAAATATTGCGGCCCTTTCTATACCCTACAGTTGTTGTACACGGTGTATTAAATTAGTGTAGACGTATGTAACACCCAGAAGGGCTTAAAATAGGGTCTATCTACCTTTTATTATGCCAATTGATTTATGGTCATTTTCTAAATCGACCTAAGCCTGTCTGTCCGTCTGTGATGTCTGTGCATGTATTTTCATGTTCAAGCTGCATATCGCAATTTTTGAGATATTTTGATAAAACTTGGTAGACGGGCGTACTTTGGCGGAGGAACGCTGTTGCAAATGGCTCTCAAGAACACACTTTTTCGACCCCTTCCTACATAAGGCGCTACTCTAAAAAGTCGTTATATGAAAAAAAATTGCAATTTTCAAAATTTCTGGGCAGTAATATTACGTCATTCTAAATGAGTGTAAAATTTTGGGCAGGCTGGAAAAATTTTTTGAACTCCCTCTCATATAACCATTCCTATGAATATTAAAGCTTTACATGGTAAAAAGGTCGAGTTTCCACTATTTCATGGTGAAAATTACCTCAGTAATTTGACAAAAAAGTTTATCTTACCAAATTTGGACCACGTAGATCTATTTTTTGAATAGCACCGCATATAAGGATTCTTAAGAAGCGTAAACCCTTGTATGCCAAAAAGACCTAATTGTTAATGTTTTTGTGATCAGAATTTATAAGTGAACCCACATGAGTCTAGCCCTTCGGAAAAAGGCTTAATTTCTAATATATTATGGTAAAAATTTATTCATAGTAACGTTTTAGCAAAAAAATTAACGGTAGCGAATTTGGATAACATAGGTCAAGGGTCTCGACTAAAGGTCGAAAGAGAGAAAATTTAACCTTCTAATAGGCGGGCTTTCACGAAAATTATCGTTTCGCGTGAAAAGAATGTGTACTTTTTGTGTACCAGAACGAGCGAAAAGTTGTACTAGGCGAAATGATGGATAGGGTACGTAATATTCGGCGTTGCCCGCCTATAATGTTTTTACTTGTTCTTGGACGGTCTTAGTAAGTGAAAGTACCTAGTGTGAAAGTGACTAGCATTTGCGGTGTGTACTGTTTTGCGTACTGTTTTTTAAATTCTACTTATGGTCAGAAAAGTCACTTCCGAGTTCTATGTCACTTTTACATTTTCGGTCTTAAATTTTGGGCACACGTTGAAGTTGCAAAGGCAAACGACACGCACACAAACTGACCTCGAAATTTACATTAATCAAGTATTTGTTCACTTTATGAAGTCTCGTAACAACATCAGTTACTCGTTGTTACAAAGTGAGAAATAAATCGAGTATAACTTTATTCTTGCTTGCTTGATGCAAACATTGTTACATTTTCCATTACTTTCTACTATGCACTGCTCTGTTATGATAGAAAACAATGCCAAAAGGAAATTTAAATTTTAACATTTCAAGTAAAAGAGAAAAGAGCGCGAGACCAACGTGAGCATAGGTGTGAAGCAAAATTATTAATAACTTTAAGCCCTTCAGGCGCAATCTGTAAAAGTTTGATTATGGTCCGCAATTTCATTCCTGTTACGTATATGAAAAACAATGAGTGAAAAATATGATTGAAATTTTTTAATTTTTTATGAGGAAACTTTAACTTTTCGATCTCTAATTGGTTGAAACTACAACTAACTAATCTGGAACGGAAATTTATTTAATTAATTTATGTCAATTGTTATTATTATTTAATTTTTTTTTTTTTTCCTTTTTATTTTCGCATCATTCGTTTTCTTCAAGTGCAACGCGTGCTTTCTCTGCAGAAACGACAGCAGCGCATGATAAGACCGCAGGAGATCCAAATGAACCAAACATTGCGACAAGTTCGGATAATGAAGCTCTAGTCACAACTGGTAAGACGACAACGACGACAGCAACACCAACGTCAACGTCAACGCCTACGGCAACAGATGCGGATGATTATCAAACGGCTTCATGTGCAGTTAGTGAAACGGGTGGTTGTG
Organism: Glossina fuscipes; assembly: GCF_014805625.2. Classification (NCBI taxonomy): domain Eukaryota; kingdom Metazoa; phylum Arthropoda; class Insecta; order Diptera; family Glossinidae; genus Glossina; species Glossina fuscipes. The sequence continues at coordinate 36,758 of NW_023998445.1, forward strand.
GCAGTACAGCTGGCTGTGGTGGGAACAGTCAAGAGTCTGCAAATGTAAATATCCTGCAAGGAGATTTAATCGACTACGATGCCTTGTACGAGGAAGAAGAGGACACGACGCTAAGTATGGAAGCGCACGGTTCAATGTTGTCACATCTATTGTCACAGGTTAAGATTGGCATGGATTTAACTAAAGTGGTGCTACCGACATTTATACTCGAGAGACGTTCACTGTTGGAAATGTATGCCGATTATTTTGCTCATCCCGATCTATTTTTAAAGTAAGTTGTTGGCTTTGAATAACGAAAATGTTAATATGAAAAGAAAAATATTTTTGAAATCTTATTTATATATTGCTCGTAGAATTGCCGATCTAGATAATCCTAAAGATCGTATTGTTCAGGTATGTCGTTGGTATTTAAGCGCTTATCATGCGGGTCGTAAAAGCGCAGTTGCCAAAAAACCTTATAATCCTGTATTAGGAGAAATTTTTCAATGCTATTGGGATATACCAGGTAGTTGAGACAAAGACTAATCGGAAGGAAAAATAACAAAATTTATTTATTTCTTAGGTGAAATAGCTGACGAGGTAACGGTTAAAGATGGTCCTGTACCGTGGTGTAGAAGAGACCAATTAACTTTTTTAGCGGAACAGGTTTCCCATCATCCGCCCAGTTCGTAAAATTTCGTACATTTTCAAAAATAGTATTCCTTAAGAAAATCAAAATTTCTTCTTCTTTAGTTTCTGCGTTCTATGCTGAGCATTATAATAAGAAGATTACTTTTTCGGCACATGTTTGGACGAAATCGAAATTTCTCGGTCTCTCAGTGGGTGTGCATAACATTGGCGAAGGTGTTGTAACCTTGGTCGATAAAGGCGAAGAGTATATTGTTACTTTTCCGAATGGTTATGGACGGTATAGTCTCACTTTCATAAAATATTAAAATTTTATTTATATTTTAAAGCGTACTTTCGTCTTAGATCCATACTGACAATACCTTGGATAGAATTGGGTGGTTCAGTGGAAATCAAGTGTCCTCAGACGGGCTATTATGCTCACGTGGAATTTTTAACCAAACCGTTTTACGGTGGAAAACGAAATAAAGTAACCGCTGAGGTAAGTTATTTGAATAAAAAAAAAAAAAGAAGAAGACGAAGAAAAAACCTTATAATAAGACAAGAACCACCGTTAAATACTCTACATCACACATTCATATAACGGTTTTTCCAAATTAGGCCTTGTATTACGTAATAGCGATAGAAGAAGTGACCCGATCCGAAACATTGTCAATAGCGTTCGTCTTTGGGCCAAAAGATATTAACGTACCAAATTTCATCAAAATATAGAAAATTTGCAACCTATGGATTGACCACAAGAAATCAAGACGGACAGACAGATGGACAGACATCTTTAGATCGATTTAGAATGTGATTTTGACTTGATCGGTATAATAAAACGTGGGTGTATGTGAAGTACTTCTGTGTATTGCATACATCTGCACAAGCTTGTTGCACAAATGATGTAGGGTATAAAAAAAAAAAATTAATAAATTAATTTTTAATGAAAAATTATTTGTATTATAGATTTATTCACCCAACGAAAAGAAGCCTTTTGTATCTATTGCCGGCGAGTGGAGTGGTCTAATGGAGGCGAAATGGCACGATAAAAATGTAATGTATACAAAAATCTATTCGTTTTTTTTTTTTTTTAATTATTTTGAATTTGCCTGCTACTTACTTGTGCCTGCGCTGATGTCCAGTAGTTTAATGCTTTATGTAATAATTGTAAAATAATGGATTTTGAATCTTAAAAGATTTTATTTTAAAGAGCAAACTATTCCTAACTCCACCCACCATGACATGCCAAACATATGTTTTATGAAACATTCTTGAGATTAAATTTAAATGACAACAAAATAGGTCTTAATCCTAATAGAAAAGTATGAGTAGATGATAGAGATATTGTGATAAGAGCTAACAGGTTTCGTGCGGAGTAAGTTTAAGTCGCGTTCAGATTTTGTGTTTTCTGCCCGAGTCGCAAGTTAAAGCTCTCCCAACAAAAACTGAATAATTAACTTATTCCTGACAGCAGAAGACAAATTTTTCTGGATACAAAGAGACTCGTATTAAGCCGCAAACTTCTCCAAGAATCGTATTTTGTCACGATCTGTTCCATTATTAATAAAAGTTTATCGATTTTTACAGGTTTTGAATGAAAGAGATTTAGAGAGCTAAATTTCGGTCATACGGTCAGAGGGCGGTTAAATGGATTAAGTCTTTTTTTTACAGAGCTGGCAAATGCCTTTAATATTGTTATGAAATGGTGCTGATGCTATATATTTTAATTTTCGATTGACTCTTTCATGGAAAACTGAATTCATATTTAAAATCAATGTTCAACAATAATGGAGCTTCATGCGTAATCATCCAGAAATCTTAACAAAAAAGTAGTGAACATAAAATTAAAGAAAAAGATAAAGAGCAATAAAAAGGAAATTGACAGAATAGATCGCAGATATGACATTAAAAGATTGAAAGACAAATAAAAATAATCAATTATTGTAAATTAAAAAACAAAAAAAAAGGAAAAGCTTGTAAAGTGCTGACAGCGTTTAAACGATACTTTTAATGCATATGAAGCTTGCAGTTCTGGTAGGAGTAAAAAATGTAGGTTTTTCGATTGTATATATATTTTCCTTTTAATTTTAGGAGAAATTATATATTATTCGTTTTGCGCATATATGCATAAATATATATGTAAACCTGCACTTAAGCCTTATCACTTTTCTTTTTCATAACTGTGCTATGATTATTTCACGCAGAGAAGGAATATTTTACACCCACTATCGAAAGAAAGTAATTAATTGCCCAGTATATGCTCCAGTTTACACCATTGCAAGCTACTCTAAGTATATATATTTTTGATTAACGTAAGATTTTAAATCGACTTTAATCGATTTCTGCCACCTATCGTTAAAGACTTATGGGTCCTAGTAGTTCCAAATTTATAACTTGATTCATTGGTTTGCGTAAATTTGTACGTAGGTACGTATATGTAACATGGGCTGCAGATTCCTTAATCTATTTGGTGAAGCTTGTCCAACCGTCAGTCCATCTGTTGTACGGTGTTACTTCAAGGGACTTTATCACCTTGTGATTTTGTTTTTATTTACTTATTTATATTTTGGCAATTTTTAAAAAAAAAAGGAAGAATTTTTACATCGCTCCTGTCTTTACATTCCACAAGGGCATATTAAGTCTGTGCTGAGATGTGCAAAAGCCGCAAAGACTTGAAATAGATTCATTTTTTATTATAACGGTCGATTCAAAATCACTTTCTTCATTGATTTAAGCTTCTGCGTCCGTCTATCGCTCTTGTAGGCTTATGTAGACGCATCTTTTACTATACCGGTCTATGCAGAATTACTTTCTTCATTGTTCTAAGCTTCTCTGTCTGTCTGTCGCTTTTGTAGTCTTGCGTAGACGCATCTTTTGCTTTGCTAATCGATTCAGGACCACTTTCTTCATCGACCTAAGGTTGTCTGTCCATCTGTCCCTCTTGTCTCCCTCTTAATCCTTTTAATCTTGTAGGAAGAGCACAATTCGTAGGTAAATCAATTCAGATTCTCACGTTAATCAACATTACATATATATCCTTTTATTGCTTTCTCTCGAATAATTTTTTTGAGAGAGAGTTTTCAGCGATAATGGGATTAAGGTAAACCTTCGAACTCTGTGCGTATGCTTGAAACTTTTAATAAATATATTTGCACATATATATGCATATATATATATATATATATATACATATCTGATTATTGTGGCATCGCTTTAAATAATTATTATTCATTTTGATACGTATTAATTGCATTTTAATAATCTTCAGTTCATTTTCACCCTTTTCCATATCATTTTTTTCTACCGAAAATACTTTATTAAATTTCTCCACTAATATATGATTTCTTTTTCTTTTCTCTTTGTTGTTTGTATATTTGTTCTGATAATTCTTCTCCATTTCTTTTATATTGTAATTTATTCCTTAATTGTAAAAAAGCTAAATATTCCTTACAAGGACACTAAAATATCCTGTTTTCACTTTCCCTTTTCCCTTATGAAACCAATGCCTTACAAAGCTAATTAACAATCCTGTCGATTATTTGTACTTCTCTCTTAAATATTTTGGAGCAATTTCTATCCATACTTTGTTTATCTAGAAAATTAAATTTTGTAATTATTATGTGTGAAATGTGTTTATTACATTAAAAAAAAAAAAACAAAAAAACAAAACAAAGACACCAAAAAAAAAAAAATGGAAACCCTTAATAACATCCAAGTGTTGCTTTTCTTTAGAGGACAAAAACATTTTATATCATTTTTTTTATTTTATTATTTTTTCATGATTTATTTGATTTTTAATTTTCTAGAAAACTGAAGTATTCGTTGATGTAAATCGTATACCAATATTTAAGAAACAAGTTCGACCAATCGTTGAACAAGAAGATTACGAATCCAGACGTGTGTGGAAGGAGGTGACAGCTGGACTCAAGTAAAAATTAATATAGATATATATATATTTTTAGTTTTTTATATATGAAAATATGTATATGATACTTTATAGATTTATATTTATAAACTACCTCACTTGTGAAATAACTATTTGCACATTTAGATAGTCTACCGCACGTAACGGTCGGCAAGAAAAAACGCGTTCATTAACAAGCCGATAGTACAACAACTAAGATCGCTTCTGGTCTCAATACCAACAAAAATGGGCTTGCTCATCAACTACGACAATAAAAACTGATATAGTTTTATTAAGAACAAAAGTCTGGGTATACAGGATTTGTTCCTGCAAATAAAAATTTTTTTTTTTACGTTTCATATACTAAGTCCCAATGTAGTGGACCATCGCCCTCCCTTAAATACCCTACACCACTTTGCTTCATACAGTCATTCATGTAAATTTCATATAAATTTTAAAAAATATGGGCTTATATTGGAAGTGGTCGAAACAGTGATCCGATTCGAACCATTTTCAATAGTCTGTGTCCTCGGACTAAAATATGTCAAACCTCAAAAATTGCTTGTAGGTTGAACACAAGATTACGAGGTGATCGAGTAGACGGAAAAATCAAGATCGATCCCAAAAGTAATTTTTGCGAACTTTAATACTTTTCTAAACTAGTTTCGAAACCTTAAAAGACTACGTATTAAATACCAAAAATCCGAATATAAATATACATTCTTCTTTCAGGGATCGAATAAGCAAAGACAAATATTGGTTATCCTTAGGCGAGAATGCACAACGCAAGCTTTTCTTCATTGTATAAAAATCTCTACGACTTCAGTCATCCTGTTAGGATGAAGTAACACGTTCTGAAAGTTTTCAAAATTTTATGCAAAGATAAGAAAGAAAGATTCATATATGAAATTGGGAAACGGATTTTATTCAATTGCTCGAGATTTCTATGATATCTGTAGAATTTTGCATACGCTGCTAAAAAGCTGTAAATTTTAATATATTTCGGTTATCAATCTGAATATAGAATTTGCAGAAAAATCGGTTTCAAACCTTGATTGATTAATCGAAATAGTTTCCTTATTTCCTTCCGGTTTGTTTATTTTTTTTTTAAACAATCGTTATAAGAAACAAGTTACTTCCTTATATTTGTGTAGGAACTCCCCTTATGCATTTAATGCTTCTTGCTTGAAAAAAAGTGTAGTTATAATAATCAATCTGGAACGATTTGCACACTACAAGGGGATATTTACAAACTTTGTAAACCAATCTAATTATAAATTTATATATCACAAGTGTGTTGTAGTTTAGTAGTAAGAACGATGATAAAGTTCGTTTAGAACGTGCTTAAGTATTTCTTTTATGTTTTATTTTATTTTATTTTATTATTATTTTGTTATTATTATTAATTTCTTCAAGATACAATGACATTGAAAAGGCAACAAATGCCAAGTGTCAGGTGGAACAAGTACAGCGTGAACAAGCAAAGTTCAGAAAGGAAGGTGAATTGTTGTGGGAGCAAAAGGTACGAAAGATGAAAAGTATTTCTTATATAAAATATATTTTCACTTGTTTTTTTTTTTATTTTTTTGTTTCTCTATTTTCATTATTTAGTATTTTAAACCAGTGGGTGATAATTGGATCTATACGCGTCCTTTGAGTCAACGTATTTATTTGCAAGAAAAAGAAGGCAAAAGATAATAAAGAAAGTCTTCGGCAACAACATCCGCTTCCTCTTCTATGTAGAAAGTCAAATAAACCGAAAAAAAAGTTCGGTAATTTCCGGCTTCCCTTTTCTCTTCATATCAGAGGTAATAAAACACCAAAACAACAACAGCAACAATAGAAACAAAAAAAGAGGAGAAATGTTAGAAAAAAAAAAAACAATGTCGTAGTAAGCAATCTCCTGTAAATCATTCAAAGGAAAAATATTTTGTTTTGAAATGTATACATATATATATATATATAAATATAAATATATGTATGTGAATAAGCATATATTGTAAGAAAAATATTAAACGAAAATAACAAAAATAACAACAAGAACAACAAAATAAACAATAAGCAACATTAGTATAATAAATAAAATACATCAGTCAGACATAAGAAAAGTAATTAAAATACAAATTAAATAAATAAAAAAAAAAAAGATTCTATACATATAATACAAAAATTGTAAAACATTTTCTATTAAATTATCACAAAATGAACTCTTAAGCTATAATTATATACCATATGTATATTAAATAAATTCTAAAAATAAAAAGTTTCAAAATAAAATAAAAAAAGTATAACAAATATAATATTACTACAATCAATCTTATATATATAAAAAAAAAAAAAAAACAAATAAACGAACATGAAAATATTTTCTTATATATACAAAAACAAAAAATTTAGTAAAAACTGTGAATATCTATTAAATCTTTTTGCACTTTTTCTAAACTTAGACAAAACTGATTTCATTACTTTATTTATTTACAAAAAAAAAAAAGAAAGAAAAAAGAAATAAGAAAAAATAATAATAATAATAATAACAACAATAGTAATAAAAACACTTAAACAGACTTTAAAAGCTAACAGAACAAAGGCTAACAAAACATAAGCAATGTTTTACTTTTTTAAATATAAACTGGGGGGAAAAAAAAAACATTTTCTATCCTCAGAAATTCTTACAAAAAATAGCAAACAACAGATAAGAGAATTTATTTAAAAACTAATTTACCCGGATTCGAAATTCATTTAATTTAAAACTAATATTATTTTCTTAATTTTCGAAAATGTGTAAAAATATTTGTCAAGTAAGTTGTATCTATCCAAACTATCGCTATCTCTTAGTACGATTGAATGAAACGGTGGTGCTTCAATGGCATTATTATGATCGAAGATTGTTTTCTCTTTTTCAAAAGTTTGCGCAAAATACAAAACATAATTAAAATAAAAAAAAAAAAAAAATTACTTCAAAGCTTTACATTAATTTATTTTATATAAGTATATTTAAATGTCTTGCCCAATGTCCCCAAGTTTACATGTCAAGCCAAGACAACTTGCAATCTCTTACTAGATTTACTTATATAAAAAGCATTGTCTTCCTCATATTATATACGTTTTATTATCTGAATGGCAAACTCAGACTGCTTAAGTTCACTTGGCTCAGATAATTAAGAAAGAAAGCTGATTCAAAATTTAGCTTATATCGTTTATGATATCTTGCTTCAAAAACCGACAGCATAAGATGAATTAAAATAGTTTTTATTTAAAATGAATTTCAATGAGAGAAACCAAAGGAAATAAATTCGCCTTAGGGAATGCAATTGTAGAGAAAGAAAAAAAATAATTAGAAGGGCATCGAATTTCTGAAGCAGTTATATAATTATTCCAATCGAGGGCTTGTCAATGCTTTTTCATTTCGATATTGCAATCGGATCTTTAGAATTTTATTAATGGCCATCAAATATCTCAATTTTCAAAACTGAAAACTTTTCAATAATAGACGAAGAATAAACGAAGCTCTCAGGAATCTTTCTTTGATGGCTGTGGTGTGCTTATATAAAAGAAGTCTTTGTAAAAAAACAAGTTGTCATAGTGTTCCTAAGGCAGGTTAACAATTTCTATCTTATATGTGTTTTGAGACAATTTTCTAGTCAGTCCATGGCTGTGGCCATTCGCTTTAAAAATTTCTCACTCTATTACAAAGATATTTAACATCATATTTAGCTTTCTAGACATGGCTTAAAGTGCGAAAAGCACGTATATTTTGGATGAGGTTGCTATACGAAGGCGATGTAGTCATGTTCGCGTCTTTTCTTAGTTGTCGTAAGTTAAAGGAACTGATGATGTTCGATAAATTTAGCCTCCCTTCAACCAAGCGCGCTAAAATCTAGTGAAAAGCATAGACATTTTCGACTAGCTTGCTATTCCAAGTCGATGTATTGGTCTTCGTTTCTTTTCTCAGATATCACGAAGCAAAGCAGCTGATGTCTGATATGTACGCTCTTAATTGTTTTCTGCGGATACAATTTGAAAGTACAGAGTCCAAAATAAATGGACGTCAAGAATTGACGAACAAAATTTCGTAAAAATCAGTTAGATATTTCTTACGATTATATCGATTAATGCCTTACAAAAATTGTAAATGTACGAATAACTTTTTTTTTAACCTATACTTTATAAATATATAAATAAAAATAACCTCTATTTTGTTAGGGTTTGTGAGATTACCCTTTAAGTCGCCCACTTGCCATTGCGTGAATTATATTTGATAAATAAATATTACTAAGAACTCAAAGATATCTCAAGTTTGCTTAAGGAAAAGGAAGCGGGCGTCAAAAGGCGTGGGCTTAAAATATAAATCAATTATATGACAATCGATTTAAATTCATTTTAATTGTTAATTTTTGGGAAAAGAAAAAGGAAAACGCGGAAGCGGTTGTCAAGAGGTTGTCTAATAGTAAAGAGAATAAGAGAAAATACATAAAATGAAAAGCGGGCACTTGATGCAAAACTTTGACCTTAAATGACTTTATATAACTTTTTTAGAATCCTCTAAGGTAGAAAGATAACAAAATATTTTGCAGGATAAATTTTACCCCAGCACGGAATGATCTTTTAGAAGCATTTCAATTTTCCTATCTTACCATTAGCTTATCATTATAAAAACTGATAATGAAACTTTCGTTCAATAATTCAATTCATTAATGGCTAGGTTGCTTTTCATATAAGTCGCTTATAGCCCTTTGCCTGAATAATATTTAATTTTTCAAGCAGTTCTCTAAGATATATAGGGAAGTGTCGCCCTTGGTCAAATCAATCGTAACTGAACAATGAGATCTTTTGGCATATTTTTAATGCTCATCATTTCCAACCAACATATAAAAATTGGAAAGAATTTTATTAATTGTGGATAAGTATGTTGATCGTGGATTGATTTTTTAGACGATTTCAGAATATATTTGCATCAAGCTTTAGTGAAATCTAAGGGCATTTTTAACTATCATCCATCACACATGAATTCTGTCAATTCGAGACATATGTAATAAGAAAACTTTCTTACATTCACTTCTTGCTGATGGTCAGCTAAAATCGATATAATCGAGAAATTCGAATACGATCACTACACTTGAAGGGCCTGAGGCAAAGATGTATTCTAATGCTTACTAATTGTCTACGTTGCTGCAATGAAGAGAAACTGCACAAATAATTTTAACTAAATAAAATAAATAACAACAACAAACAATAAATGAATAAAAATATTAATTATTTTTATCACTTAATTTCTATTTATAATGATTTGAAAGCCTCAGATGTTGAAATATTAAAACAGTTTTCTATTGAAAAATCTTAGCTTTACTTTCTAAGCAAACGAACCCACTCTACTATTACTCTCTATTATATCTTTATAAAAAAACAAATAAAAAAAAAAACAAAAAGTGCTTTAAAAATTAAACTTAAAGATTATTTGCGATTACAATACAAATGCCCACCACATAGATAGATTTTATTGTTCATTTTGTGTACCCAACGCAACAAAGTATATTAGATTTGTCATCGGAATGTTCTTGAAGGAACGCCAAGCTTATGTGTAACTCTCATCACCGTGAGATGTTTCTAATCCTGTCTGACTGTCTTCGTCTGCTTATTAAAGTCACGGTCACTTCAAAAAGAAAAAAAAAGATACAAGAGAAAGCAATGAATCGTAACATACAGGAAAATGTCATTTATCAATAAGTAAGCAAATTATATTCGATCCTGATCCAATGTTTTGTACCCATCACCGTTACCGTAAATGAAAATAAAAAAAGTAAGAGAACTAAATTTTCTTGTTTGACAATATGGAGTGGGCAGGTCTAATTTTTTCCATTTTCAAAATAAAAGCTTTTGTCGCCCAGGCATGTGGGCGTTGCAGGTGTGTCTTTTGAAAACTTTAGGTCACTTCCAAATTCCTTTTTCAAATTTGTAGACGATGTCTGCGTTTTCACTAATGGAAGGATGTTTACCACAGATACTGCACAGTTGCGCAGGCGGGCAGACGGACAGATGAGTGAACGGACATTCTTAGATGCATTCCAAATTTGAAACTGGCCAAGAATTTATTATATTGGGTAGGCATGGTCAATTTTTTACCATTTTTATGCAAGATTTACAGCATCGCCTATAGAATATGCGTTTTGTACATTCGTCTGCTTTAGTTTATCAGTAGTAACTACAGAACGAATTTTTTTTGTTCTTTTGAAAAAGAGAGGTGTTCTCAGTCTACATGGTGCTGTGGGCATGTCCTACGACCGA
>NW_023998445.1:47562-48260 GCF_014805625.2 Glossina fuscipes
TCTCAGTCTACATGGTGCTGTGGGCATGTCCTACGACCGATTTGGCCTATTTTCAATACCGACCTGCTCGCAAGTACGTCCAATGTTTCAAATGTAACACAGACGGACAGACGCACATGCTTAAGTCGATTCAGAATTTGGTGCTGATCAAGAAGAATATATAGACTCTGTGGGGTTTCTAAAGCTTCTTTCTAGGCGTTGCAAACGTTTTGATAAAATTAATATACCCCTCGTTCTTTGGTGATGGATATAAAAATCCTTTGTCTCAATTATATTTTCACCACACTGCAAACGAAATCAATAGCGTTCCTTCATAAGTACCAAAAAAAAACCAATCATTTGCTATTTTACTGTAGTGGAGGCCTTGAGGCGCAAAATGTTTAAATTGAAATATATGAGAGGTACGACGTGACATTTGCACAATGCGCACTAATTTGGTTATTACAAGTGGAGGGTATTACAAGATATATTCGGCCCAAGTCGATTATAATTTCTTTTGTGGTTTTGATTTTTTTCTTATTTCCAAGCCTTATTAAAAAAATTTGAAAAAAGAAAAACAGAAGAGTAAATCCAAGTAAATCACAATCAAAACCTTTGCCACCTTATGCAATCAACGTTAATGCAAAAAGAAGAAAAAAATAAATAAATAAAAAATATATCTTCTGTTAAATGTTAAGAAAGCTACAATAAAAAAAAAA
>NW_023998445.1:48660-93534 GCF_014805625.2 Glossina fuscipes
TTACGATCAAACATATACTTTGCGAATGCCAAAACCTTTCCAATATTCAAAGACTCGTTTTGGGAACGTTTAACTTTCTATGGACGTCTTGAAAGTACCTAGAGAATATAATTTTAATAAAATATTTAACCTTAACCTTTAGGTTAGGTTTAGGTTCATAGACTTGGTTGCTACTTCTCATCCTCATTGATTCCTCTGACTAAATCGATTATAATAATAAGAAGTAAGAACAAGGCCAATCTTTAAATACCCTACACCAAATTGTCCCAAAATGCAACCTAATGCAGTACAAGTTTTATCCTTACTTATGGCAAGATTTAAATATAGTTAGATGATCTAAATGTCGTAGAGTTCACTTTTGTATGTAGTTACTATAATATTGTAGGTCAATTTCGATCACCACACTTTAAAACTTAGACTTTTCTGCTCTACAAAGGATCGATTTTCGTAAATATCGTTATTAGGTTAGAAGCTAAAATAAGCACTTGGAGAATATAATTTCAATAGAATATTTAACCATAGTCAACCCTTCAAAAACACAAAAAAAAAGCTTGTAGACTTGGTTGATATTCCTCATCCTGCTTTCAGTACGGTCCGCCTAAGCGGCTGAGTAGACAACGTATCTCTAACAATTCAAAGGTCGTGTGTTCAAATCTCAGGGGTGAGAGGGTTTTCAATAAAGCCAATAGCATTAGATCAGACTTTCCCTTTTCGGAATTGACTTCTGTGGCTAAATTCATTGTAATAATGATAATAATAATAATATTTTTAGTTCTAGAATTTACTTCTTTGATCTAAATAAATTATATTGGATTGTTCGGTAAATCGTTCCATTTTTTCTTTTTTTTTCGCTTAAAATAAAAGCTCAAAGGTTTTTATATGATCTTGAACGGTTGAATTCGAGAAATGCAATTTCCTAGCGTTCTCACGAGTTGTCATTCGACAATTTGCATCAATTAATGCCTTCGTGATCTTATTACTAGTTTCAATTGGTCTTCCAGAACGTGATGGGTCTTCTGAATGAAATTTTGTGAACCAATTTTGGCACTATGGCAATACATCCCCTCTGTACACATCCAATCATTTCTTTCTCTTGCTTGAACAGCGTTTTCACATTTTCTGTACTACAAAAGGGAAATACGTTGAAAATACTGCCTTCAACTTTCCATACTTGGCAGAACACCGAGCAAAAATTCAAACAAACGATTCAAACAAACTTCGCTATATCAGCTGCTAACGTATATAACGGCAAAGTGGAGTAAGTATGAGTTTAGTAATTAATTATATCGGCTTTAACAAAAAAATAGAAGCGAAATGATTTTTCGAACCAAGCATTAATAATAATTTGTAATTTGTCATTATGGTGGCCACGGCCCTACGCCACTCTGCAGTTATTCATATAATGGCTTTTCAAAGTAAAGCTTTACATGGAGAATGGTCGAAAAGGTGAAACGACCTGAGCCAGTTTCCATAGCGTTTGTCCTTGACTCAAAAAACACATAAAAGTATCAAATTTCATCAAATTATCTCAAACGTTATTCCCTGAACACAAGAAAACAAGACCAACAGACGAACGTATGCGTTTAAAACAAATCAGAAAGTGATTTTGATTTGATTCGATCGGTATAATAAAAGTTGAGTCTATGTTAAATCCTTCTGAGTGTTACGTTCGTCCACGGCAACTTAATCTACTCTACAGATGGTTTGATGGAAATTTTGTATAGTATGTAGCGTGACAAAGGATTCGTTATGAATGCAATTCCTGTGTGTATTGTTTCCTAAGAGCTCGCCTGTTTCCACTATGTTTAGCACCCTTTTTGAACTACCAAAGTAAATTCGGCAAAGGGTGTCGCTCTCTAGTTAAAGAACTCAACTACGAATTTTATTGAAGCTCCTAATATGCCAAGGCATGCACGGTTTGGGAAGTTTGAAAATCAATTAATTTCCATATTGATATTGTTTGCTTGTTTATATACTAGAAATGTTGCCTTCATTATTTACAATTTTGGTTTATTTAAAATATCAAATGCGGTCTTCGGTCTTAAAAAATAAAAAAAAATTAAAATGAGCAAAAATTTTTTTATTTTCACATTTTGTTTCATCTCCGTACCACTGTCAATAAAAGTATTTGGGATGGCAATGCTTTTCAATTCTGCTAGTTTGTTTTTAATAACTGTGCGCTTTCACATAACATATATATATAATATACATATATATAATAAAAGAAGATAACGGTTTCTGCAAACCAGTTGAAATTTTGCAGGCGCAAACGTGCATTGCTTTCATCTATTCGGTCATTTGAATCTTCACCGTGGCTGTGTTAACATCCACAAAAAAAAAAAAATTTTAAAAAAGTGCATCAGATAAGATGGCTAGCCTGCCATTCCAAGGAATGATCGTAAATCTTTGAGTGTTTTAGGTGGCGGGAAGTCCACTTGCGTTTTCGCGGCGATATCTCTGAATATACAACAACGTGTTCACCCTATATATATTTGCCATTCGACTATCTACATGTGTTCCGATGCAGAAACCAATGGGAGGTTGCTTAGTTACGACCGTCAATTCCATTATATTTCTCAGTCAAAGCCGCCATATGGTGTCTCGTTAAATAGTTCAGCAGATCACAGTACAAATTTTCCATTAAAACCCCAAGACGGTGTACGTATCAGATTAGATGCTGCCAGTATCTCATTTATTGATGTCGATAAATTGGTAGTATCGCTACGTACTGGGGAGTTATACGTGCTTATTCTCTGTGGATTCGATGCGAACTGTGCGTAATCTTCATTTTCATAAAGCTGCCGCTAGTGTTATAACAATCTGTATGTGCGTTTGTCAAAGCGCATATTTGTTTTTGGGGTCCAGTTTGGGCAACGGATATTCAACATAAAATTATATCGATAGGCTCACGTTGTAGAGAATGTGAAATGGTTGCTATTGAGGACAATAGCAACGCAATGACAGTGGTGGGTGTTGTTTATTTACCAAGAGGGAACATTGACATCCTTGAATCAAAGATTTGTGATATTTTCGAGAGACACAGTAACATAATTGTAGTGGAGTACTTTAATGATGATGTATACGATCCGGTAAAAGCGTTGAAAATGTGCTCTTTATATAATCAAAGAAATATGGCTTCACCGCATAATATGCTACCAACACATTTTCAAATGTTATAAAAGTTCGTCACTTTTGGATTATTTCCTTACATCTGATCAATCTACTTTGGATACTACGAATCAATTTCAATGTCCACTTGTATCGTCTCTGTGCAATCATATGTGCTTCATTTGAATCGCTGTTAATTCAAATATAGTCTCGACCGACATACTATATGCAAGATCTCTTAGCATAGAAAGCTTATGTTAAAGACCTTGCTTCTCCTAAATGGAATGTATTTTGCAGATATACTAACGAGCCAAAAAGAACTAAGTGAAGAATGAAGAAAAATCACTAGCAGGTAGAATATCTCATAATGTTGATTCCAAGGGTAAGTAGAATCAGGTAAGAATAGCTAGCCATAGTGCCGAATTAGATGGTGGTCACATAAATAACTATTTTTTAGATGGTTTGAATTTTAGCTTGTATGGGCCGCCAGGTATAGTGTCATGCTCTCGGCGAAAATGCAATTTAGCGTGCTCGCAAGCGTACGGTAGCGTAGCGTTTACTTTTCTTTTTATTTTGAGTGTATAACGTAACGTGCATACACTACAACACCCCATACCACGAGCAGGAGTTTGCAAAAATTTTGGTCAACGACTTCTGTAGATAAAATTGAAAAGCAAATGATAAATGCCACTGTAAATAGCGGTTGAATTCGATGGTTATTGAGCGCTCAATATTCGTCTTCCAAATTCATTGCTGTTGTTGTTTGTTTGAAGAAATCTGCTGCCGAAGCCCACCAAACACATTCAGAGGGTTATGGTGATACTGCACCATCGTATCCCAATTGTCGATTTAGTTTAAAATTAGCGATACGAATTGACAAGAGATGCTATTTTTTAGCCACTTGTTTTCCTGGATACACTGTTGTAGCTCGAAAGGGAACTTCTGCCACACCCAGCGTGCTAACCAGACACGGCACCTTCTGATTACTAGTAGTTCAAGTTCGGTTGGCACAAGGGGTCCGCAATATTGAGGAGGTGCGCAAATGGGTCATTGGGTGGATCGCTGCGTGAGTTCTTTCGAATATTATAGGAAATAAAAGAAACTATTTTGATTTTCCACAATTAATGCTTTGTACAAGTGGAAAAGTGATAAAAATTTTTGCAGCTGTCTAATACATAATGTAGGGTATACGAACACGAATTGTTACTTTGCTTGTTAGAGAGATTGACTTTGCTATGCATGCGGTCTTTACTTAAGACCTCTTTACAACACTAATGTTCCAGTGTAAAGCAAAATGCATGAGAAATGTAAAACAAAAACGGAAGCATGGAAAATTAAAAAAAAAAAAAACGGAATCCCATCGTCTAATGCATCTAAGACAAAATTTCAATAATATATATAAAGTTTTTAAGAAGTGTATAAAAATATGATTTCAAGTCTTGTTTATTGTTCCATATACCAATATGTGCAACCATAAGTTTTTTTAAGTTGCATTTGTATGTTTATAGTGCGTAATGTGTACGACCAGAAAGTATATTGTACGACCAGAAAAGTATATTGGTCTAATGTAGTTATCATAGTAAAACCAGTTTCTTAAGCAATACTTATAAATAATATTATAAAGCAATTTTTGCAAAAAAATTCGAATACATACCCACTTTATACTCTTTATACCGAGATCGAAGTGTATGTGAAAAAAAAAAAAAACAACAAAAATGGCATAAAAAGTTAGTGAAGCCAAGCAAAGTCGTATTAAATAAATGAATAAATCGATTAAAATTACGGGCCAAGGAATGTCAATTTAAATGGAGCAACTACAACGACAAGAGCAATCAAATTGTGACATAAGTAAAATTCCCATAAAACCGAAATCATATGAATATCCTTTACTTAACGATATAATTAAATGTGTTCCCAAGCCCAATAACAACAACAACAACAAGAAAAATATTGGACAAACGTATTTGACATTGGGTGATTTTCAGTATTTTCATTACGGTTGTGACGGTTATCAAGACCATGGTTGGGGTTGTGCATATCGCTCATTGCAGTCAATGTGCTCTTGGATATTGAATAAAAAGGGACAAAGTGAAAATGTACCATCGATAGAAGAAATACAAAAAACCTTAGTGATGTTAGGAGATAAAAACCAAAAATTTATAGATTCTCGTGATTGGATTGGTGCTCTCGAAGTTTGCTACGTGATAGATGCTTTATATAATGTGCCGAGCAAAATAATCCATGTAACTAAGTTAGAGAAATTGGAAAATCATATCGAATCATTGGCGAAGTACTTTCAAGATATTGGTGGTTTCGTTATGATGGGCGGCGATATGGATGCTTCTTCTAAGGGTATTGCAGGAATGCACAGAGACCGAGAAAACACTTACCTGTTGATAGTGGTACGGAGCTGAAACAAAATGTGAAAATAAAAAAATTTTTGCTTATTTTAATTTTTCTATTTTTAATTTTTAGGACCCTCATTTCTCAGGAGTACCGACATCTGTTCAAGAACTTATTGATAAAGGCTATATACGCTGGCGAAATATCAATGAATTTATAGATAATTCCTTCTACAATCTTTGTTTGCCTATTTTAAGATGAAAACTCATCTCTTTGCCAAACGCTTCGAACTTTTTGAAAACATTTTCTGAAATTTCTTCATACATTAATAAATACAAAAACCCATTTCTGTTAGAAATAACCTAAATCCGTGGTGAAATTGATTCGAAACTTTTCCAGATAAAGTAAAAATCGATCAAGTAAATATCTTGAGTGTTTATTGCTTTAGGTAACCGCTCTAATTATATTTTTTTAAAAAGCAATAAAATAGAAAAATTTCCACTTCTACATCCTTTAATCATATTATAGATGAATCGATAAAACTCGTCACACCTAGCAAATGTCGAGGGAACAGATAAACACGAAAAGAAGTCTTATATGGCCATTGTCAGTAGGTCATCGAGACATCGTATGCTTCAGACTTATATTGTGAATAACATTTTACCAAAAAAAAAAAAAAAAATTCAATTGCTAAAGTTCTTCTCAACTAGAAAGAATGTATTTGTTGCAGCCAATTTAAATGACATGCTGAACATAACCTCAACCATATCTGTAAATTGCATAATAATGCGAATATAATCTCACTTAGATCTAAAAAAATATTAAAATCATTGAAATAACTAATCATTTCATTTTTTTTATTATCTCGAGTACATTTTTTTGTTTCTTTTTTCCATCACTCCATTATTATTAGATCTATTTAAAAAAAATTATATTAAAACATTTGTAAACTATTTTCTTTTCTTTTACTTTCAGAGCAAATTCTTAGAGCGTGGAGAACAATAAAAACAAGCTTGAATATTTAATGAAAGCGTCGAAGCATGACTAGGCTTAAACAGTGAAACACTTCACAAAACCCATAACGGATGTTCGAATGATTATAAAATTGCTTATTAACCGAATAGGCGGCAACATAATTCAGCACTGCAAAAAGAGGCGAATAATGAATTTGCCACAATTCTTAATGCTCACCCTTTTGGGTTCGACAACAATTCTCTATTTAATAGTGAAAGCGGCTTTCAGTTATTGGAAATATCGTGGTATTCTGCATGCTAAACCCACAATACCTTGGGGTCATATGAAAGGTGTTGGAAGTAAACTGCATATAGCTGATGTTTTGCGACGTTTCTACACCCTCTATAGTGGACAAGCACCATTTATCGGTTTTTACGCTTGGCTAAAACCGATGGTATTAATGTTGGATCTTGATGCTATTCATCAAATTTTGGTAGTAAATGCTGATCATTTTCAAGATCGCGGTTTATACAATAATGTAAGCACAGATCCGTTAACACAAAATCTTATTCAATTAGATGGTACGGCATGGAAAGAATTACATGATAAAACGAAGCATTTATGGTTAAAAGACGTAATTCTACAAACCTATCCCGCTTTAATGAAAGTGCGTAAGAACTTTGAGTTAACATTAAAAAAGGAAATTCGTCGCGAAACGCTGACCGACGTATCCGGGTTGATAGATCAATTTAATGTGGATGTTATCGGTTCATTGGCTTACGGTTTGAGCGATGATTTTGAAGAAAATATTGCTTTCCGTGTATTCGCATTAAATTATATTAATATTAAGAGTCGTCGATATTTTCTCAATATCCGGATGCCAAACAGTTTAGCATTTATTTGTCCGAATTGGGCTCGATGGATGAACTATCGTTTATTTCAACCTGAATCTACGCAACATTGTCTAAATATGCTGCGCGGTAAATTGAAAGAACGTGCAAAATTGAAAAGTGTTCCATATGATTTTTTACGTATATGGTCAGAAAATCGTTTCCCTTGCAAAATGAATGATAATGAAATTGCTGGACAAGCTTTTAGTTTCCTTTGGGCTGGTTTAGAAGCTTGCAATTCGATAGTGGCACTTTGCTTATACGAGTTAGCTTTCCAACCGAAATTACAAGAAAAAGCCCGAAAGGAAGTGAGGAAAGTGCTGAAGAAATATGAGAATTGTATGCGGCACGAAATGTTAAATGAACTTGTTTATCTCAAACAATTACTAAATGGTAACATTCCGTTCAGTCTCAGTTAAATTGCAATTTAAAATTTAATTCGCATAATTTTTTCTTCTTATTATAGAAACCCTGCGTAAATATCCGCCGTATCCTTTCCTGTTACGTTTGACCACCAAAGATTACGATTTACCAAATACGGTGTTTGCATTGAAACGTGGCAATCATGTAATCATACCTGTCGCTGCTATCCACAACGATCCCGATTATTATGAGAATCCTTACCAATTCGATCCTGAGCATTTTCATTCCTCGAAAGTGAAAACTAGACCAGTATGTGCATTTTTACCCTTCGGTTTGGGCAGTCGTTCTTGTATAGCTCAACACTTTGCCATGCAGCAATTGTTAGTGGGTTTGATGACATTATTGAATATGTACAGATTTGCTCCATGTCAAAATACCATTGCACCGTTGAGATTTGACAATAGCAAGTTCTTTTTACAACCAAAACCGCGCATTCAACTCTTAATGAAACCGACTTAATTCTGGGTACAATTACAAAATGAAATCAAATCAAAATGTTTTGAAGTTTATTTAAAATTAGGTTTAATTCTTCTCATATTTTAAGTATATATATAGCAATATAAGTGGTAATGTTTATTGCAGAAGTAAAGGAAAGATATTTACACGTTGTATGTTTATTCTGTAAGATTTTTATAAATAAAAAAAAGGTGCAACCTCCTAATGACTAAAATTTTGTAAAAGCTTTTATCTTACCCAGTAAGCAAGAAGTTGATATTCCTACGTGGACCACTGGGCTTAATAAACATTACATTTTTATACCCTACGTCAGTTTGGACAGATGTGTGCAACACCCAGAAGGATTTGGAATAGACCCACCTTTCATTATGCCAATCCATTCAGAATCAATTTAAGCTTGCTCGCTGGGCGCAAAGTAGTCAAGAGTGGACTACTATAAAAAAAAAAAATTAATAATAACACATTTCTTTAAATACATATCACGTCTGCAACTTATATATTGCTTTGGGAACCGATTATTTTGTCTTGTGTTAATTTACTAAATCCGCAGTAAAATTCATCATTGAATTGCAATTTTGATATGAAATCATTGTGACTTATGCACCATAGCACATGGCATCGCCATGGTGACGAAAATAAGACCTGTCAGGATCTCCTCTCCGATTCGACACTATTGAATCGATGAGGTAACTATGGCAACGCGAAGAAAACAGTTCGGTACCTTCGGTACTTCTTTTATTATAATATATTTAAAAATTTTCAAAAATATTATTTCTTTTTATCATTTTTCTTTTTTTAATATGAATGATGCAGTATTT
The DNA here is from genome assembly GCF_014805625.2 of Glossina fuscipes. Classification (NCBI taxonomy): domain Eukaryota; kingdom Metazoa; phylum Arthropoda; class Insecta; order Diptera; family Glossinidae; genus Glossina; species Glossina fuscipes. The sequence goes on from NW_023998445.1 coordinate 57,653, forward strand.
ATTATAAGTCGGACGGACAGATTAATTGTTAATCTAAACTATGTGCAAATGATTGCCTAAAAGTTTTTCAGTTACATGGCACGGTTTACAGATATAACCTCACTCCGGATTACTTTTGGAGGAGTTGGATAAAAGACTTTTATGGATTACTTGGCACGGTTTTGAGGTATAACTTAACTCCGGACTACCTTTGGAAGAAATGGATAAAGAGTTTTTACTCCGAACTACCTTTAGAAGAGATGGTTTACAGATGTAACCAGAGTCCGGACTATCTTTGGAAGAGATGGATAAAAGATTTTTATGGATTACTTGACACGGTTTTGAGATGTAACCTTACTCCAGACTACCTTTGGAAGAGTTGGTTAAAAGGTGTTTATGGGCTTACTTGGCATGGGTTTGAGGTGTAACCTGATTCCGGACTTTGCAAGAGATGGGTAAACGGTTTCTATAGATTACTTAGCATCGTTTTGAGGCACAACCCGACTCTGGACTACCTTTGCTTATGATGGAAATCGGAGCATACTTAAGCTAATTAAAGCCGAAGTTAATAAACGAAAATGTAATGAAAAATTTTCTTACTATTAAAAAGTCAGGAGAGAAAAAACGGTTGATTGACATTTTCTTGCATACACGCAACGTGCTGCCAACATTCAGTTCACGGAGTCTTCAATGGCTACAAATGTTTGCTCTCTATGTTACACAAAACAGTATAAGAAGTAAAAGCTCTTCCCAATGAAATCTTGGAACAGAAACGACACCGTATTAAGTTGCTGAAGGGTGGGTTAACGGTTTTTAGATTTTCTTTTAACGCTAAACCTAGCGACATTTCATGTATACCTAATTCTATCATGAGCGGTCAAATGACCGCTTCAAAAAAACATGTACCTTAGTAAAGTATATAGTAAACAAAATATTTTTCTGATGCTACAATAAAAACTCGTTCCCCGCTTTTCGATGTTGTATGTTTTATTTACTTTTATGCATTTTCATCACATTTTCTACAAATTACAACATTTTGTATTGCACATTTTCCACATACGTATTTTTTACATTTTATACAAATTTTATTTGTTTTATTGACTTTACAATATCTTATTTGACAAGATCTCCGTTCAGAAGAAACAGTATTTGCATTTATTATTGTTTTTGATGAGCATTGTTGGCTTATCTGTTTCTCTTTCTGATATTCGATCACAAGTTCTTCTGCCAATTGAAATAAAAACTCTTGCCTCGATATTTCCTCACCTGTCGTTTCTTTATATAAAATCCAAGCATCTATCCCGGCTAAATCTAAGATATTGAAAAATACCTGTAAAGGCCATCTTTGACATTTAGATTTTACACTATATTTTCTGGCCATTCGATCGGTTACATCGATTTTATTTCTCCGGATAGTTCCAACAAGCGTTGTTCGCTTTGTTAGAAGTTTACTTGCTAGTGACGCGCTTGTAAAAAAATTGTCAACTGTTATATTTCTCTCATGGCCCGTATATGGCTCTGCTAATTTCAAAGTTACAAACTCTCCAAGTAGGATTGATGATTCTCTCCCTTCATCTTTTCCCAAATGTGGAAAGCCGTTTACTATGTATTTATTACTTAAATCGGAAGCTAACCAGAATTTTATGCCAAATTTGTCCGGTTTTTTGGGCATGTATTGAGTAAATCTACAACGTGCTTTTGTAGGAAACAATTGTTCATCTATACCAAAATACGCTCCTGGTTTATAACACTTTTGACTGTTTTCGATAAATTTATACCAAACTTTAGAAATCAATGCGAACTTATTGTTTTGTAAGCGTTGGAATCTCATGATTTCTGCGAAGTCATTTCGACTCATAGTTGACGAGAAAAATGACGAGCCCCATTTCGTGTTCCATAAATATGATAAACTAATATTTTTAGCCCCATATGCGCCGCGTGCATATAGAAGTCCAATAAATGCATGTAATTTTGCAACAGATAAATTCCATCTCGTTTTCAACACTCGAAATGCCTCTGATTTCGTATATTCTCTTATATGTTTAATAATTTTATGATCAATAATCAAAGAAAATGCTGATTTAACTCTGCCCTTAATAATATTTCGTTTAGCGTATTCTGTCGGTCCTGATACTTCCTCGAAAATATTATAAATCGATGTTTTTCCACTGTTAGACCCTTCTTTTCTTTTTTTCCAAACAGTTCCGTCCACAGCAGTTTCAATCTCTTCCTCATTTTCACTTTCGGAACTAACTATAAATGTCTTTCTTTTTTGTCCTCTTCGTGTATTCAAAATATTCTCTTCGTCCGTATCGCTGTCAAATAAGTCACAATAATTTTCTGCAATATCATCATCAATATCGTAAACTTTTTGATCATCTTCCGAACAATTCTCGTCGATATTATTTATCATGTCTAATAAATCGATATTCCTCGAATGTCTTGACATTTTGGGGGATGAATGCACAAATGATAAAGTATAAACTAAAATATAAAAATATAAATCAAACGGGGCAAAATCATTGAGACCAGAAATAAAAAAAACAATTGTAAATAATACCACAAAATATTGTTGGCTCTGTTGACTCTGTTGTCGAAACTATCACTTAATAATAATCACTCGTAATAATTTTTATTACAATATAATTATAATTTCTCTTACACACTGAAATTTTGATGCTCTCTGTTCGTATCGCAAGACCGTACTGTTGTACAAAAAACGCTGTGGTCTTTGTTTCAATAACAACGAAACGACAAACGCCATGCATTTATTCTAACCGCACATTTGTCTACAATGTAGACACATTGATTGGATTGTGGATTGTCTACAATTACATTGTAGACTCGTAAAACAATTGCAAGAATGCGATTATCGAAGAATATAGTCGTAAATAACATAAATTTTTCAAACGGTCAAATGACCGTTCGTGGTAGACTAGACATGGTATAATTTGTTTTCGAAAAATAAACAATAAAAAAAGTTGTAAATATTGAAAGATAGGTTGTATATATGTTTTAGAAAAAGCCAATAAGCTACATCATGATCCAGTAACGTTGTATGCAAGAGATTTTAAAGGAAATTTTAAAAACGGTCATTTGACCGCGCATGGTAGGTTTAATATTAACGAGTCAAGATATAAATTTTTGACGGAAATAGGCAAAAAAGGAAAGTAAGTGTTGTGCGTTAGCCTGGTTTAGGAGGAATGTATTTTTTTGTTGGCTTCTGGAAGAATTTTTAGGATGTCCACTGGGCTAGTTAACCGAGTTGAAGAGAGGTTTAAACGATCACAATTCCAAGTTCGGTCCTATTCTAAGTTTTTCTCGATAACTGCAAATTGAAATGTTAGATCTCTGCATGGTGCGCGGTGGATCGCGACGCTTTGAATACAGTGCGAAAATAGTTGGGATTGACGTAAGAGAGAGAGAGAGAATTGTCATTAATTTTCTCTTTAATGCGGCTATTAAAGCCACCTGTTCTTTTTGTGTCAATACTAATATTTGTTATCATTACTAATGATGGCGGGCCGCAAATTTCACTTGTCTGTCAGAAAGTATTATTTCAAAAATTCCACAATTGATAAAATGCGCTTGCATGAAATTTGGTAAATTTTGTAAGAGAACAAGTTCTAAAAGAGCACACATTCATAGCACTTTACCTACCTCACGCAGCTGGCGATTGTCGAAAAACAATTTAGATATTGGTGACTTGCTTGAAAAATTCTATATAAGCAGAATATTTGTAAAAGGTAATGTCAATGGAGTCCAATTCAAACCGACAAGACCAGAACAATCGTTGCACATATAATTTCCTATAAAGAATTTGTGCCTAGATATTCTAAGAAGTGTAAATAATGTCTATACTATCCCGAAATTCACAATTCTGTAATACGAACGTAATCGCAAAAGAAATCCGTTAGATGAGCAAAAATCTTAAACAGCAGTCTACAGAACTAATTTAGATGGGAATGATATAATGGGCCCAACAGACATTTTTAACCTGTATAACCGTGTCCGAGCTAGTCTGTCTGTGTCAGCATCGTCCGACATACATATACACAATGCACTCCGTCTTATTCCACTGTAAGCACGCACGGATTTAAATTAATGCATTCGAGTATCAATATCACGGGACCAGTCGGATCACCCCTATTGACGACAAAAATAAGCCGGGAAACATTTATGTGCTGCTTTAGGCGATTGCAAAAAAAAGTCAAACTTGTGCATTATTCTGCTTTAGCTTTCTCTGGTTCTAACTTTAGTTTTAAGAATACATGGGTCTTCATAGAGAATACTATTTCTCCGACTTTTGAGCATTACGTAAAAGTAAAGCCAGCCGTTACTTCTAAAACCGCATGTGAATGAAACTTTGCAACAAAAACCAATGCAAAAGAAAGAAAAAACCTTTGCAAACAGAGAGAGGAAAGTAAGAAGCTAAGATAGATGTAGAGAAGAGGATGCTTCGTTTACAACATACAAACGTAAGGCGGCAATAATCACTCCCTTGATGGTGGGTCAGATTTCAGAAAGTTTCGTGTTTTCAATATGCGTTTAATTCTCAATTGACATATTTTGTGTTTTAGAGCCCACCGCCTTACACTTTCAAAAATAACCTGGCTAACTGATTTAGGCCAGTTTCAACGTGTTTGTGAGTATAAGGTTTTTAAAAACAATTTTACAAATTTAGAAAAAAAATTCGAAAAGAATTATTTTTCGTTAAATTGTTGTTGTGTATGATCCGGGTTCGCTTTCGGTTACAAAAACTCGATCAGATGATGATGATGATGAGAAAAAGTTATGAAACAAAATAACGCTAAGAGTTAATCAAATCTGAGATTATCTGTTACGCCCTTTTGCTGAGTAAATAGATCAACACTTTAAATATCGTTTAAGAAACATATCAGGATATGATTGTGAATCCATTCTTTAACTTGAAGATGCCAACTCGCCCTGTAAATTGCAAATTTTCAAATATTTTTAGTGCGAAGAATCGTCCAATTTTCGTCTTCTTTTTTCTTTCTTTTTGATAAGCAAATAATTTAAATCGACCTCACTGTATTAAAAGACCCGAATAATTTATCTTTTCCTTTACATCCTGAGAAGAAATTGCTTTACGGCAAGCATTTCCAAAACAGATTAGCAAGCGATTGCTTTTCACTTTTCAATAACGGTCTATATCGACGGCTATTTAAGCAGCAGAACTTATCTGACGTTATGCTCAAATCGATAAGTTATTTATACTGACTTTACTTGCTATATTCATAATCTTTATATCCTAGACCACTTGTTTTACAAGCATTTATTACGTTTGCGATAATACGTGCAATGCCCAGAAGGACTTTTATTATTAAATCGATTGCTTGTTCGTCAATCATTTTTCCTGTTTTCAACATACAGGTCGCAAGTTTTGAGATATTTTAACGAAATTGATTTGGCTCAAGTACGAAAGCTTTTGAAAATGATTTAGATCGGATCACTTCTTCGACTACTTGCCGTACGGGTTCTTATTTCAAAAAGTCATTATATGAATAACTGCAAAGTGGTATAGGGTATTTAATAGTGGGCCTTGTCACGCTATAGTGTTTTCACTTCGTTTCGTTTACTTATTAGGTTTTTTGCCGATATATTCTTCTTATTAGGCTTTAAAACTCAACTAACACGTTACAAATTATTTTGTATTTTTATTTTGTTATAATACATTTAGCAAAACATTTTAAAATAATACTATTTCAACTTTACATTATTAAATACGATTATATTTACTATATAAATCCATGCGAATGAAATCATCATCGAAACAAAAGTGCGATTTGGATAGTTGTGTGTATGCGTTTAAGAATTTAACAGACAATTAATATAATTCTTTTCTATGTTAAAGTTTCACCGGTAGTAACACATGCCTCCAAATAATCGATACGTCTTTCCAAAGTTGTTAATTTCTCATTTAAAACGGCCAGTCGGGAACGGCATGACATATCAAAAGAGTTCAGAAAATCCGTGATACGTTTTATACTGGCTGTAATCACTTCAATATATTCACGATTAGCCCAATCTTGATGGATTTGCATTTGTATTGCTTCACGATTAGCTCCGCTCATTTTTTTCTTCTTTTTTTAATGAATTTTAACCAGGATTTTCTTAACTACAACTGAAATATAATAAGAAATAAGGAAAGGCTTGAAGATCTTTCACTTTTTACTCCACATACGCTACAAGGTAGCAAAACAAAATAGAAAAAATAGTGTTACCAAGTTAGAAAATGCCTACGTCAACAGTATATCCAACACCAAATGTGCTGATGTAACAGACAATGCGATACGAAATTTAAAAAAAATCTTAAAAATATATGGAAATCCAAAAAAAATCAGCACTTATGCGTTCGTTTCATTTATTGAGCTTACACTTATAAATAATTAAGGATATAGGTGAAGATGCATCCATGTTTTTCTTAACGTTAAAATAATGTGGAATTTCGTTTAAAACAGGTAGGAACATTATAGTCGATATAAGGCCGATATTTAAATACCTTACATCGATTCTCCTAGCATAATTATTCGCTAGTTTGGGTAATGACACATCAAAGATTACACATTATTTTCATGCAAAAGTGTACTTTTCAACAAAAACCGCATATTGGAGGATGCCCAAAACATAATATAAGGTCGTCCAAATTCAGGAAACTTAATTTACTTACTATTTTTCAGTTTTTGTGATAGGAAACACGAAAATGTACTTTCTCTTCATACAAGAGCCTGCTTTTCATAACTCTTCATAACCTTTATAGATGTTAAAAATAGATCTACGCGATCCAGACTTCCCAATGTTAAGTTTGTCTTTATTTTACTGCTATCAACCAATTTTCATCAAGTTTACTGTACATGAGAAATCTTATATGTAATGAAGTCTATGAAATAGACCCAAGTGGTGCAAATCTGGGCCACCTAAGTTTTGTTTAAAATTACTATCATGAACAAACTTTCATCATAAAACCTTAAAAATTAGGTCTTTTTGTATGCGTATAAGGTTTGCATTTCTTGAGAATCCTTATATGCGTGGTTCAAACTCGGAGAAGTTGATTTCTTTGTCAATTTACTCTTACTAATCAATTTTCACCATGACTCCGTTTTTGTAGCAACGGTTATATGAGAGGTGGTTTAAAAAACTACACCAACCGAACCATATTTTTCATACTAATGTAGAATAATGAAATATTATTACACACAGAGTTTTGTCGAAAAGTATTGAAAATTGCAATTTTTTTTATATTGAGAGATTGGTCGAAAAAGTGGACCGATATCGGACAGACAGACAGACAGACTTATATCGATTCGAGAAATGATTCTGAAACGATTAGTATAATAAAAAAGGTGGGTCCATCTTAAGCTCCCTTAGCTACGTCCGTACAAAATTAACATAGCCTACATAGCGTATGATGTAAGAAGTAAAGTTAAAGTAAATTAAGGCAAGTAACATTATAGTTCATAATTCTGCTTATAATTGCCTGATAAAACGGCAAAAAATCTACGTTATTTCCATGCAAAGCCGAGGAAGTTCTTCTACAAAAATATCTCAAAAATTACGAAACGAGCACCAGAAAAACGTCAGACGGACAGAGAGACAGACACGCTTAGATTGATTCACAAAATGATTCTGATCGCTGCAATAAAAGATAGGTCTATCTCAAGTTCTTTCGGATGTTTACCCTTATATAACAAATAGTATAAAAAGAAAACAATAGGCATCTTTTTCACGTTAAAATTTACTTTTTGTACGAAAGGTATTCGAGGGTGTTTGTCCATTCGATCTACATTTTTTCATCTTATATGCCGAAATAGTATTACTCAGCAAATGTTGTCGAGAAATTTTGGAAATAAAAATTTCCGTCTATCTGCCCATGTATTTTGTGTTTTAAATAGTATTATGATGTCTTACACTGGACTAAGTTAGGCTCAGGTAGATAAATTTTCCCAATTTTTCCCGTATAGGCTTTCCTTCCTTCCTATCCTTAAGAAAAATGAACTGACCTTTATACGTTTGTCCTTTGCATCTGAGGCTATTCCATTTTGAGGAAAATGCAAGAATTCGTGAATTGATTGAAGACGTTCGATATGCAGAGGCCTTGCACATGCCTTGCTCGTATTTAAAATAACTGCAGTCAGTGCAGGTTTGCAAAGGGTTTTATCTAACAAAATTCTGGTTATTGTAATATCCGCCTTCTTTGGCTTCCAAGAGTAACTCTTTTAGTCTTTTGTCTCAGTGACCGATGTAGCTTCTTAGAGCGGATAGCAATACAGGGGCTTGCTTATTTTTAACTGCCGAACATGACCAACGACGCTCTGACAAGAACCAGAGAAGCAACGTTAGTAGTCCTTCTACCACAAAGTAAAATATTTTTCTGGTTTGTAGACAACAGGAATAGTAGGGAAAGGCTGTATATAGATTTCAGTTCGAAAAGTTTTCCAACGTCAGTGACCGGTGGAATTAAACTTGAATAGTTCAGTACGGTTGAGTTTAATTTACTATCCTTCAACGTACACATCTCATTAAGCGTAAGAGCACTGTTCGTTTTAAGAGCTAGCTGGAGGACAATTTTTCGATTTTTCCCTCTATAAATTTAAGCAAATTATTGCTGAGTGTTCGCTTGTAATTCATATAAAAACACAGCTCCGTTTTGAAAGTGTTCTCATTTGCATTCTGAACGCAGGCGGTGAATTGCAATTTACTTGAAATAGATTAAATTATTCGATTAGAACTTAAGCTGTAATCATGCGAGATTTTCTTATAGTATTTGCTTTCTTACCTTTGAATTTATTAATAGTAAGATCGACTAGTGCGAACAATATGACGCAACCTTTATTTTTAACGACGCTTATTAGTAATGCTTCGGTGTCTCGTGAACAAATACGCGAAATGTGTCGTGTATCGGGAGAGTTATTTAATGATATCGTAAGCTATTCGGGTTATTTGACAGTTAACTCGGAATACAATTCAAATATGTTTTTTTGGTATTTCCCATCGGAAATTAATACTACAAGTGCGCCTTTATTGCTATCATTGGAGGGAGGGCCCGGTTTGTCATCTATAATGAGTGTCTTGGCTGAAACTGGCCCTTTTGCTTTGGACCGTAAGGGGCAATTAAGGAAACGTGAATATCGCTGGTGTAAAACTCATCATGTTATTTATTTGGATAATCCGGTCGGAAGTGGTTTTAGCTTTACTGATCACGAAGAAGGTTACGCTCGTAACATGGAAGATGTGGCTGATAATTTGCATGAAGCCCTACAGCAACTGTTTGAACTATTTGAATGGAATACAGAAAATATAGAATTCTTTATTTATGGCGAATCGTATGCGGGTAAATATATACCTGCTTTGGCTTATCGCATTTACAAGACATTGGATTCTCACAATACACGTATAAAAATTCCTTTAAACGGCATCATTATTGGCAATGGCTTAATTGATCCTTTACATCAGATCCAGTATGGGGATTTTCTGTTCCATTTGGGTCTGATTGACGATAACGGTCTGAAGGAGTTCCATAAATACGAAAAAAATGCTGAACTATATATTAAAGAGAACGATTTAGAAAAAGCTTGGAAAGAAATTGATACTTTGCTGTATGGTGTTGACGTTGCAACGACAGTATTTGAAAATCTTACCGGCTATTTACATACATATAACTATTTGCATATTCAGCGGGATAATGAGCCATTTATGGATATAGTAAAATTTGCATTGTCCATACAAATGCATCAAGCATTGCATGTCGGATCGAGAACCTTTGCTTCCAACATTTTTAAGGGTGAAAATAAGGTATACAACATGCTGAAGCCGGATTTTATGCAGAGCGTTACTCCTTGGCTTGAAGAGCTATTAAATAATAATTACTCGGTATGCATTTGTTCAGGTCAAATGGATATTTTATTGGGCTACGGTGTGACTCGTCGTTTGGTAAAAAGTTTGAAATTTCAATCGTCTGAAAACTTTCATAGTGCAGAACGTCACTTATGGTACGGCAATCAGCGGAAGGATGTCAAAGCATATTACAAGCGAGCCGGCCATTTAACGGAGGTTATGGTGCGTAATGCCGGACATCGTCTTATTAGAGATCAACCGGAATTTATGTATAATTTTTTGAAAAAATTTACACACCGCAAAGTTTAGCTCCCAAAAAAAAAAAAAAGAAAAAAACAAAATTAATAAATAAAACAAAAAAAAAACAACGGACTAGACACACTCGTGCCTAATTCATAAATTCGAAGTGTTTTCATTTACTGATTAGTAGAGATTAATAAAGGGTTATCTGCCGGTGAAAAGAAATTGATCACGTTCTCATAAATTCATCTTTTTTTTACACTATTAATTAATTGCGAAAAATATTCAGTACATTGACTTGATGAGCAATTAGTACGAAAGATTAGCGAATACGAAGGCTGATAATCAATAAAAATATATTTATTGAGTTTTAATAGACAAGGGAATCAAATGATGAGTTCTTGCGAATGCTTAAGCAGGTTAATTTAAATATTACTATTTTTTTTTTGGCGTTGAAATTGATTGGACTATGCCAATGTGAAATGTGGCTTACATGTCCAGATAATAGATAATGATGATTATCAAAAACTGCGGCCAATACGTTAAATGTATTAAGAGATTGCGAAAGCGTACATAGTCATGTGAGGAAAAGTTTGCAAACTGTCTAAAATAAGATTATTTTAGAGATGAATTCAACTAAAAGTGACGATAAGGAATGGTAAAAAGTTATCATAAACGTGGAAGTAAGAAAATTATATTCGGTTGCGATATCGCCGTTATTGTATAAAAGATTTAAAAAAAAGAAAAATATAGATGTTCTCAGTTTCCGTCGCATAGACGCGTGGGCGTTCCAGGCATAGTCTTTGATCTGCTTGGACCATTTTTAAATTCCTTGGCAATTTTGTAGGCACTATACTTACTTTTGCAGGCGAACAGATGGGCATGTTTACGGACATTCCGAATTTAAAGATGGTCAAAAATTTACTTTCTTTATGGAGTTTTTGAAGCTAGCTTCTAGAAAGGTATTAAAAAAAAAGTCGGCGTTAGCTATTACGGCCGCTTTTTTTTTTATGTGTTTTATATATAATTCTTAGCAATAATTACGACTGTTTATTATCTGGACACATAAGCCACAAATTTATTGGCTTGGTCCATCTCCAGTCAACAACCCCCAAAAAGAAAGAATTAATTAGTCAGACGGGTAAATTTAAAACAAGTAAACGAACGACTAGATTTTTTATCGATCGTGTACATTTTTTTTTTGAATTCTAGATTAACACTTTTTAATTTTATGGCAAATTTTCTGTCAACAAAATAAAATTTAACTTTTATGTCTATTGAGAGCTTGTGCCATAGTTTTTGTGTTTTGGTAGTGAAAGTTTTAATCATTTAAAAATTTTTGAAATCTAGATACCGCCTTCTAACTTCGTTTTTGTTTGTAATAAAATTTTTCTCACTTAATTTTTTATAAATGATGTCCATATAAATAAAGGTTTCTATGAATGTAATAATTAGAATAAAAGATAAAAATTTTAATATAAAATTGTGTAAAGAATTTTGACGAGGTAAGCTTGGCCTCACTGCCAATGGGAGTGATTTGAAGAATGCTTGCATTTTGCACAATCTGGGCACATACAATTAATACATTTATTTTTATATCCTAGATATTTTTCTAATAAATTCAACTTATATTCTCTGCTCTCCAATTATAGCATTTTTTTCTAGTTTTTCAGGAAGTACATTTTGTTATTTTTTATCCTAAAAGTAAATAAACTTGGCATCACTGTAGTTTCTACGATAATTCTGCTAACTATCCGGGTTAACTAGAAATTTATGTAGATCTTCTATTAGTATAAGGAAATCTGCATAGATTTTAATCAAATCTACATTTTTACCTCCTCTTTATATATTTCTTATATATTTCATATTCATATTCAATCTTTGAAGGGTTGCCAAATGAAAAAAATTGCTTGAGCAGGCTTTCAATTTGAATTGCTGGCATAATTTCTGTCCGCAAAATATGATTTTAGTGAGTTTAAATATCGCAGTGATAATAATAAAAGTGAAAAAATTCACCAACACTGAGACACAGGCTAAGACTAGATTTAGACCAACTGGTAAGAAGAATTGCACTTGATTTTCTTCTTAGCTTTGACGAATATAAACTGCCCAAAAAAATCTTCGTTTAACAAAATGATTTCTAGTTTATTATTATTATTATGTGTTAATACATATGTGAAAAGTATTTATAAAAATTTATCATGAGAGATTTCAGATAAACTTCTTTTTCAAATTCCGAACAAACATAAACTTTTTTTTCAATGCGTTGATTTTTTGGTATCATTCCAACCAATCATTAACGAATAACTCAATTTAATGGTTATTTTGCAAATTCGAAATCGAAAGAAATTTGATAAAGTCGCGTTTGGGAAAAAGCTGAGTAATTTTTAATATACAATGTAGTAAAGTTTTGTAGGACAAAAGTGAAAATCCGCCTAAAAATTCTTAAAAAAAAAAAATTATCTCAAGTAAGCAATCACTGACATATAATATCACATATGCGAATTCGCACATTTTTTACCTTATTATTTCGTTACAAACCTTGTAACACAATCAGCTGTTAACTATATAAATAAAAGTAAAAGCAAATTCAATTCTTCTTAAGGAAAAAAATTAACAAATTAACAACAAACAAAATAAGATGGTTCAAAAAAGATTAAATCTCGGCAGTTTCGTGAAAACAATATATGAAAACGAATTTCAATGGTATGCTTACCAATTCATTCTCATATTAATAGATATCATCATTGATTTAACCTCATTTTTCATTGACTATACTTTTCAGGTCTATCGTAAAGAGTTTAGGTATGTTTTTTTTGGGAGTTCGCATCGCTAAAGAGTTTGTTGGAGTGGAAATTATGCCAGCGTTAGCAGCACGCACTTGATAAAACTCGTAATTATATTTTATTTTAATACGCAGCATAAGTCTGCAGGTTAAAGTACTTTTAATTAAATGTTTACAAATAGATCACTATATGGCTTTTAAAAAAATGTCTTTCCTTGCACGTAATAATTGCTTTACACTTTTATAAGATCTTCAATTTTTTTGTCATTAACATCAATTTCGTGAATTAAACCTTTAGCGAGACTTTCGGCAGTGAGCTGACAGTTTAGGAAGTTGGCAACTAAATTTCGTGAAGGTACGCCGCCTCCGTGAGCTAAAACTTCACGCCTATATTTCTCACCAGCTTCACGATTAAAGGGATTTTTCTCAAAATATGTCTGCCAAATTTGAGAAGCTATGCTTTTTGATATCAAATACGAATAATATTTGGCTCCGTAGCCCACTAAATGAGAGAAACGCAATTGCCAAGCCTGAAATATTTGTAAGGAAATAATAAACTGTGTCCATCTATAAGGATACAAAAAATTAATAAACTTACGGTTTCTTCTACATACGGTAAACCGTAATGTTTTTCTTGTACTTTACGCAAAGTTTCTGTAGTGTTGGAACCTTGATTTTTTGGGTCTCCGTGATATGCTTGATCCAGAGCTGAGTAAAATACTTGCAATTGCGTTTCGCTGGCTGAAAACAAATTCTTCGAATTACATAGACGTTGCAACATGTTTTCTGACATCGGTTTATGCGTCTGAAAGTGGCGAGCAAAAGTGCGCAGCACGCGGGGATCACTAGCAAAATATTCCATTAGTACAGAGGGTACTTCGGCAAAGTCGGTACTGCAACGTGTACCGGTTACATGTTGATATTCAGTACGCGCTAACATTGAGTGCATAGCATGGCCCATTTCATGGAAAAGATTATCCACGCGGGACGGAGTAAGCAGGGTAGGACCTGTCCATCGTGGTTGTGATAAGTTTAACATTACTACCACAATCGGCAATTGATAGCTACCGTCAGGCATTAATTTACCACCTCGAATGGTGAAGTGACAATCCTGGTTAGGTTTATTTTCACGTTCGAAGAAGTCACAATAAATATAACCGAGTAAACCTTCTTTCTCATGAACCACTGACAATTTATATATATCACTATGCCATGCTTCACCTGGCTCCATGAGAGTGTTCTGCAATGAAATCCCGTAAAGTGAACGTAACAAATTATTTAATCCTTCCATACAGCCGCCTAAGCTAAAATAAGGTAAAAATTCGTCAGCGCTGGCGTTTAACGCGATGCGTTTCATCAAAGATGTGAAATAAGGCGTATCCCAAACAGCTACAGTTACGTCCGAGTTACCACATTCTCGTCGCTTCATGTTTTCCATAGTACGAAAATCCTTGTCTGCCCTAGGTTTTAATTCCGTCGTCAAGACGTCGATGAATTCTTCAACCATTTCCGGCTTTTCTACGGTACTGGCTTTTAAGGCCCGATGGGCATATGTTTCAAAACCGCAAGTACGGGCTAGGACATGGCGACACTTTATCATATCGGACAACAATTCTTCTTGTTTTACTGAAGGATACAAGAAAACACGGTAGGCAGCCTCACGTGCTTGAGGATTCGTAGAACTCGTATATAAGCCAGAAACAAGAATGGTGTCGCCTTCACTGGGGAAATAGTTTCTGATCGACTCGGGGACTTTACCTCTAGGAAATGCAGTAGGTTGAGATGCACCATGCATGAACTTTTGACCCAACTGTAATATGTAATCGTTCAAGCGTACCACCTTTTGGCGTTCTTCTTCCTTCAGATGAATTCCAGATTGTTCAAAATCGAATAGAAACAATTTTGCAACGTGATGATCTATTTCGGTGGTAGGTACAACATCTCCTGCTTGCACAACACGACTCAAAGCTGAATATAATTCCTTATGAGTATTTAAATGCTCCACTGTACTGCTAATATTAATGCAGGCATCTTCAGCGGCTTGCATGTACTTTGCGTTTGGATGAGCAATGCGTATAAATTCCGATAAATCGGCCACTTTGCACAACGTATCGGACAATTCGTCAAAGATTTGCACAATGTTACGTTTGCGTTCTGCTGATATAGCTTCCTTAATTAGGGTTTCGGCGAAATCGGATGCATTTTCACGCATCAAATAGAAACCTTCATACGAGCGTAATTCACCCATTCCGAAAAGGCCCTGTTCCATTGTATAGGGAAACGATTCACGAGAAGAAATTAACAAATATTCGAACTATTTACCACTTCATTGCGTGTTAAATTGAGCCTTTTAAAGGGAGGTGAATTGAAGGCCGTAGCTAGTGGCGTCCAGGTTGTCACCAATTGCCGACGCTGTTGCCGCCACTGTTTTACCCAACATTTTGCTGTATACGGTTTCCAAAACATTAGTTTTTTTTTGGAGGAAACAACTTGATGATAACAAAACACTTGTTTTTATTAGCTGTTAACTTAACAGCTGATAATTAATAGTGGTGCCAGTAATTTATTTTTTTATGTTTGACACAAGTGTAAAAACACTTAAAAATGTTTTTATAGCAACTTTTATTTTATTAATATTTATTGGGATCTCTGGATGCTTTCCAATAAGTTTTTCTGGTAATTTGGATAACATATGTGTTGTAATTTTCGGGTCATTGGCTTATAGTGCAATCATTAAAGTGTTATTAAACATAATGGCTACCTATTCTAATAATAAAAAAAAATGCACTTTTTAATTAATTGTGATTTTTATCCACCTGAATTTAGAATCATCTGAGAGTAATTAAATGAGCGAGTCTGAAATTCACCTGGATTTAGAAGCATCTGAGAGTAATTAAATCAGCGAGTCTGAAATTCACCTGAATTTCAAAGCATAAATAAGCATCACATACATAAACATTAAAAAACAAAATAAAACATTAATAAGGCTGTAAAAGAAATGTTAAGAAAACGAAAAATATTTGCAAGCAATTATATACATTATATATATTTTCGCTCATCAAATTGCTTCTAGCCCTTGAAGTCACGGATACTGATATACTTAAATAATAATAATAAATAACAAAATAATGGCTACCTATTCTAATAAACATTGGTTACTATCCCACATTCGTAACTCGTTTATATCGACTGATGATACGGGTATGTGTGAAACAGTTATGGTTGATGATATGCCGAAACTTTATTTGAAAAAGTATCATGGCAATGGATCTACGCGAAATCAGCAACAGCAACGTCGTTCTATGGGATCAAATCAATTGTGTAGGAATTTAGATCCACCGTTGCAGGAAGTAGACTTCGTTTGCTATCCTGGTTTAGATCAAAGCGACGATGAGGATATTGATTTAACCACACAATCGTTTGATATACAAATGTATCCTGAGGTGGGTGCTCATCGTTTTCGTTCGAATACCGCCCAAAAATTGGAGAAAATGGATATTGCTCGGCGTAAGGCGGCACGTACAAAATGCGTAAATTATGATGAAGAGGTTACCCCTCCAGAACGCAGTGATTTCTTTGTACGTAAACAAATCAACGCCGAACCAATCGCAAATCATCAAAAAGAAGAATCGATGATTAAAAGTAAGCTCTCCATGCAATTGGCCAATAGCCCTAAACAGGTGCAAAACAAATTTCAAGAATATGCTAAATTTGATGGAACTTCGCAGAGCGGCGTTCAAACCAAACGCATTAATATATTTCTGAATATGTTAACGCAAAAGGAACGAAATTATCCGATAAAAATTTGTGTCTTAGCCAGTGCCAAGATACATGAGGTAAGCGATGCGACAGAATGTAAAAGAATTTTCATAGAAAACTACATTTTTTTATTTTAGGTTATCGGTTTCGTTTGTTATAAGGCTACTTTACAATATCCAGATTTACCTTTGAAGTCCGTACGTCATTATGGTTTATATATGACCGAAGATAATGATGATTTGGAGGATTTTCCTCCGCTGGACAACCGAGAACCGTGCGCAAAATTTGGTTTTTCCCATTTGACTTTAGCTGAACGTAGAAGTCAGATTTCGTCAATGCGAATAGATCATGATCTGATAAGTGTCCCCACCAAATCAATGACTTCGGAAGAAGAAAAGGCGCGTTTAGCAGCTATGGCTGTACATTCTTTAAGTTGCACAGGTGTGGGAGCAGATGGTTTTGTTAATCCCGATGATCGAGATGATATAGATTCTGGCAAAAATCCAACTTCGGAAGAAGAACAACGTATGGATGAATTTGAACAACGTATAATCAATCAAGATGACGTTCTAGAGGCTCCTATTTATCGAACATATAATCTCAACATTATCGATAAACTTTTCTTTAAGACTGGAGTTACTTTGGGAATTTCTGGAGATCACATTGAAATTGATCAACACAAACAAGGAAAGTTTTGGAATAAGCAACGGGCAATCACTTACTCAATAGACTCGGTGGCGAATTGTGAGATTGTCGAAAGGCGTACGATGAGGGCTGTGGTGCGTATATGGTTAAGAACATCTTCGAGTCTGCTAGCCAGCAATTTAAATGAAAACAAAACATCTGCTATTGCTATGGCACAATCACCCACCAGTCCTAGCCATCATACACATTTCTCGACATCGTTTAGCTTTCTTAATATGTCCGGTAGTAATGCTTCGAGTCATAATCAATCTGCTTATAATCCACCGCAAATGCGCTTTAAACATTACGATTTTGAGGCGTCTATACCTCTAGCAGAGCAAATCTATAAAAAATTAAATTGTATTTTGGAAATGCGTTCTTCTGAAGTGAGAAGAGAATTTCTTCACTTGCGTGCACGTAAATTGGAAAAAAGTCAAGCCAAGAGGCATCTGAAGTTGTAGTATCCAACTTTTTGCACTAAATGCCTATCGCCGCTTAATGTTAAACAATCGCTACGTAAAGACAAAACAATGCAATTAATCAAGTAAAAGTAGTAAGATTTTTAAAAAGAGATTTATATACATATAAAAAAAAAAAGAAACCGCATAAACATATTTATACATATATACAATATAATTTTAATGGGGAAATAAATTAATGATAAATAAATAAATACTTATAGCTATGTATTTAAAATTGATTTAAAACTATTTACTGTGGTTTTATTAATTTATTTTCTTCTTTTTTTTTTTTTTCTTATTTATAATCATGCATATGCATGCATGCATTCATATATTCTCGTATGCTTAGTGCAAATTAAAAAAAAGAAAAAAAAAAAAATGTAAACAAAATATTGTTTTTATAATTAATTTTTCTCTTCCTCTCTATTCAAGGTAAAAATGTAATTCTATGAGCATCTTTCTATGTATGTGTTCTTTCTCCACACTCGAGATACGTAGCCGGAAATAAAATTGTTATTGCGTTTTTATTTTTTTTAGTGTAAACAACTGTTCTACAAGTTATAAAACAGAGAGAACGAGACAAGATGTTTTAATAGCAATTTCAATTAAATTCTTACTAAATTATTTTTCAATTTTAATTC
This sequence comes from Glossina fuscipes, assembly GCF_014805625.2. Classification (NCBI taxonomy): domain Eukaryota; kingdom Metazoa; phylum Arthropoda; class Insecta; order Diptera; family Glossinidae; genus Glossina; species Glossina fuscipes. The sequence goes on from NW_023998445.1 coordinate 76,057, forward strand.
AATATATTTAATATTAATATTCAAAATTGTAATCAAAGATTGAAGAAAAAATTTCCTGATCTTTGGTTAATAAGATTAATTTAGGAGAAAAAATTTCAAAAGCAAAGTTTTATTAGAAATAAGGAAAGAAAATATTTATATTGATATGGAATTGATAAAGCACTTAGGCAGACACATGGCGGAAGTATAATTTTCTCAATGTTATTTATTTGTTAATATTAACAACAACAATAACGGTAACGGCAACGACAAGGCATTCTTGTTTACCTTTCTATCGTTTTAAAATACTAAGTAATGCACTTGAAATCAATTGAAAAATGTTTCTTCCTGTCTAAATGGAATTGACAGCAACAGCAACAACTATAAATGAACAAATTTTCTCTTTCTCTACGAACAAGAAAAAAAACATATTTGCAAGAGAAATTCTATTCAGTTTGAAACGAATTTTTTCACACCAAGCATTCATTACTTTTTTTTGAAATTTCTTCTTCTTCTTCTTGTACGATTGCATTGTAAAGCAATGATCGTCTCTTTCTAAAGAGGTCAACGTGTAATGCATAAAACTTCAAACAAAATTCTGAAGCTGTAGGTGAAGTGAAAACCATTGCACAAAGTTTTTCTCAACTTTTTCTCGAAAGATGAGAACGATGTAAAGGAAAATTGAAGATTAAATTTCTTATTTGATACAAAACTCTCAAATCATAATCGAGATTGAGTAAACAGTTGAGTGGTTTTTCTTACTAATTAAAAATCTCTTCTTTACGATAAGTTGATCAAGATATTTTTAGCACAGAACTGGGCCAAGCATGTAAAGTAAAGCGTTTTTCTGTGCAAAGCAATTTTTAATTGTAAGAAAAGAATAGAGGAACAGAAGATTTTTGTCCTCGTTTCATAGCATTCTTGGAAAAAAAAAACTTCATTCCATGTGCTAAGAGCATTTGATGGGCTTCTTATTCATCTTCTATAATGTGCCAGAAGATAGCATATATTGAGAAGTACAGCAGCGAAAATAAAAATATCATTTTTTTCTCATAATTGCATTCGCACTTCGTACATGATTATGCAATCGTTGCATAAGTGCAGATCAATTAATTATTGAAAACAATATCAAAAACAAAACAAGTAAAAAACAAAAAATCCAATTAAGAGAGTTATATTCGAATTGGGATGAATTTTGGATATCCGTTAACTCCCACGAATATATTAGAATTGAAAAATATTTCGCTTTAGATGGCCAGTCAAAAGCAGAGATTTTTTATTTGGCCTTAGGAAAAACTTTTTAACAGATGTGAAGTCACTATCTTTTATAGATCATAACTTAAAGTTTGCCATTTATTATGAGCATATCTATAACGGATTGCGGCGATTTTTTGCTGATTTTAAAACATTTTTTTTTCTGCTTCTTTCATATAATCAATCGCTCGGGGGTTGTTTGTCTCCTATTCGTATAACATAGCAACTGGCAGAAAGACAAGGGAGAAAGGTAAGAAATAGAGGGGTGGGAGGCACAGCCTAGTGGTTAAGTGTTACACTTTTAACTGCTGAGCGTTCACTGCAGCTACAATCAAAACAAATTTCTACCGCATTTGAGGTTTGAACCCGCACAACACAGACTTGATAGTCGTGATTATTTGGACATGGTATGCATTTGTAAGTATTTACACTTAATTTAAATACGTGCTGTGAATGGTGTGGGCGGATAAAACTCATTTTGAAATTTGATCTGTAACCGTAACGGTATATATTACTTTTTAACTTTTACTCACCCTTTTAACTCTTAATCACCAAAAAAACTCAAGCGCCCTTGGGGTTCGAACCTGCGAAACAGACTTGATAGTCGCGGTTATTAGCACGTGGAAGGTATATGTAAATATTTTCTCATACAATAATGTGGAAGAATGGATAACATATTAGCGGGGTCTTATATTCTTAAGCTGATCAAGAGCCCTAGTATATAAACTATGTAGCATGTAGGTTAATTTAAAGAAGTTTGATCCGATGAGCGGAAGCGAGAGAGTGAGGGAGAGAGCGAGAGCGAGAGAGAGAGAGAGAGAGAGAGAGAGAGAGAGAGAGAGAGATATGGAAAATAAATAAATTTATGTTTTGCTGAAAGTTGCATAAGGGATGCATTAAATGTCCTTACGCATAATTTATTCAATTTGAATTTTAATGTTTTAGTAACTTAACATGCCCACAAGACGTGAAACTGTTGCATGAAGAATTGTTCTCCCGACGTAAATTAGTTCTCTTGTTTCTTTTCATTTAACAGCTAGCTATGCGTTATATTGATCAGGGTTGCAACGATTGAATATTTTTACGTAGGCAATTACAGCGTTTTTTTTTCACTAAAAATTATTTAGCTCAAAATATCATTTGAACTAATGTTGTGTTATATTAATAAAGAATGGTCTGAGTAAGCTTAACTAGCGAATAGTTATAGGTTTCTAACAGCTAAGCCTGTAGAGTTTATTCGGAGGTCTCTTTGTACAAGAGCTGGGCTCGTTTAGATATGCTGACACAATACATCTACAGTGATTCATTTATTAGGTCTGTCAATAAGTTCTGCCTGTCGAAATTGCTTGCTTTACAAAGCATACTTAACGCGTTAATTTCTTTGGAAATTTTGGGTATGGAAAGCTCAAATATTGAGATTTGTATGGCGCAAGTTTCAGTTGCTTGCGCTTCAGTGTATATTAAAGGATAAATGGACGATTTTCATTTAGGTAACGGCATGTTATTTTGTTTTCAAAAGGGGAAAAGTGCAGCTGAAGCTATGGAAGTGATTACATTGGCTTCAGGTGAAAGTAATAGTAGCAGTAGTAGTAATATGTAATCGTTAGAAGTTTTAGTTTCGCTGCAGACGAAGGTCCCCAAATGTCTGTAACCAAAGAAGTAACTTTCAATTTGGACTGGTATCTTCCCCGCATTCTTCAGACCCACTCTACTGCTGATTAGCATTGGTTCAGATCGATGCAGTCATGTTTAGCAAATCATCGCAAAAGTGGCTCGATGCCAAGAGGGGCATCCTTAAGCTACCCCACAACAGGCAAAAGATCGCAGATAGTGACAATGAATATTTCGGTCGTAAGTCTTTGTAATAAATTTGAATTTTATCAAAAAGTATGCAGAACTACTACTGTTTTAGATGCAATGACAATTTTTTAGATAAAATCTAGAACAAGTTTCACTTACTGCAATAAATTTTAAAATAATAATGGAAGTTATTTGAACTCAATCTCACACTACCTGAATTAAGTGACAATACGTTTTCTTGCTCATGTCCGGGGTCTAATGAGGATCAAGAGGAAACCAATTGCGAAAATGTTTAACATTGATGTGTTCCCTTTGTAGTGAAGAGACAACAAGTCTTATATATGAAGTCATTTAACTAAATATGAGTTTCATTCGACATGGTCGAAAGTTAGCCGTGGGTTCACTGTTTTCATAATAGATTTTAATAATTTCTGTGCGCCGTTGAAGTATGTATGCATTGTATTCCACAGATAATGGCAAGGTCCAAGGAATGCAATGAAGACATTTTCATCCAAATCTCAATCAGAAATATGTTTTACTGGCGTCTACCTTTGGAAACACAAAATAGAAGACACACATGTAATATTTAATCACTTGAGCTGAGGCCGTTAGGTGAACCTATCTAGAACACAATGGTTATTTTTTCTTGAAATTGTAGACTACATTTTCGAGTTAGTGTCACAAGACTTTGGCTTCTACTATAGTAACGTCTAAAGCTTTTTCAGGTACCCTTTCCTTTCGATACCCACAGTTATTTCCTAGAGCTCTGCCTTTTTTTGCCTTTTATACTTCATTAGATTGGAAGTTTACTGTTTCCTCGCTGACGGAGGAAGAAAATAAAAACAAAATAAGCTGACTAACAAGCGAAATGCACCATTGGAAGACTTGGAGAGATCGAAATGCAAGAGGTGAACTAAATGAATTCCACGCCAGCAAACTATTAGAAACAAGTAAAAAAGTTAGGTTCCGCGGGTGCCTAATCTCGCATATCCCTCACTATACTTTTCGCATTCTACTCTCCAAATTCTTTTATTTGATATCCATGTCGCTGGTATTGTTAAGAAAAAATTAATCGCAATATCTGCCATATACGTTTTAGAATTAACCCATTTTTAGGCAGATATTATTACTATTATTATTATTATTATTATTATAAATTTAGCCCGAGAACAAATTCTAAGACTAAAGTCTTAAAGCGCTGGCATCTAAGGCTTTCGGCTTTATTAAAAACTCTACCGCACTTGAGATTTGAACCCACAACCATTGATTACATGTCTTCATTTGAGGAATGTACAAAAAATTTTTTTAAACGTTCTAGTCTTCTAACTTTAATAATTTCTGAGAAATGAGCAAAAAGCTACAAATTTTTGTTGAGCAAAAAAAGAGTTGCGTTCAGTTAATGCTCTACTTGGGACTTCTGACCAATTGTCCGATTTTGAATATCAACCTGTGTGCAAGGAGTTTCAATGTTTCTATTAAATTTAAGGTCGATATTTTCTTTTTTGCGTCCAGAAGAGTGCCAATGACAAACACCAGCAAACAGACAGACACACAGGACTCAATCAATTCAGAACTTCGCGCTTGTAAAAAATATATATACTTTGTACAACAAACTGAGTATACCCTGATTCTTCAGTGGTAGGTATGAAAGGTATTCTAATTAATTCCTTGGTAGAATTTACAAAAGTCTTTTGCTAAATTTCTTCTTTTTTTTTTTTATATACGATACTGTTAAGCATGAGATTTCTGAGATGTAAAAGAGAATACCTCCTCCTAACTTCGTTTAATTTATTATAGTTGTAAATAATGTTAATAAAGATGCCAGCAGCAATTTTTATGTTAAAAAATTCCGTTTATCTCACTTTTTTCACGATTAAATTAAGTACAGATACGAGATAATGTTGCAAACTATATAAGCAGACTACACTGACCCTAGTGTGAATATAACACATTTGTCAATTAAAAAATTTTTCATTTATTTATTTATTTATTTTTTTTTTTGTTGGTATGTGAAAGAGACCGTTGACACTCTATACGGCTTGTAGTGTAAGGGTATACTCAATTTGTGCGATTTAAATTGAATCGGTTCAAATTTCTTTCTCTACGTGTCCCTCTGTTCATATATTTTTCCGTTCAACTCAGTAATCATTGACATTGGTTCATTGACTTGTTCTAACTCAAGAACGGACATTATTGAAAAAAATGGTTTAAATTCGATCTCTTCCCATATAACGCCTTGTCTTGAAAGTTCGTTACATAAGTATCTGTATTAAGCGATGTGTGTGTAGGGTATTTATTGGTAGGTCCTCACCACTATGAAGTTTTAACTATTTTGCGATAAATTCAAAGGCACAATAGGTCCATCAGTTAAATGCATTAGCATTAGGTACAGTAAAAAAACTACTCCTTATAATATAAGCTCATATATAAATAGTTGCAATGGGATAGAAAAAACAACATTATATGAGACATGAACATATGCTTCTCCTAAATTCATAAATATTAATTTATTATTATTAATTATTATTAAAAAAAAATAATATAATATAAAATATCAAGCATACAAAATATTATAATATGTAATAATGTAACTTAATTCCGTTGGAGAGAATTAAAAACTACAAAGTCCAGAATCGTATCATATATAAGAGAGCCTTAAAACAACTGGAAGCAAATTCCGCGCTGCATTAAGGTCAGTGGCATAAAATTCTGTGGCACCCGGACTTTAATATTGAAACTAATCTCGTGCAACAAATCTATTACTGTTTGAACATGAAAGCAATGCTTAGACGAAATCTACACTTCTTAAGCGTTAGTAGTTCAATCAACAGACTTTCCCAAAAGAGAAGTATTCTAGATGTATCCCACTTAAATCTATACAAAAGAAAAAATGACAAATTATTTCTGAACAGATTTATTCGCGTCAGTGTAATAATTACAGTTCCGAGTTCCACACCAGGCTTAACTAAAAGTTGATATATCGACTTTTGTTAAAATCAGATTTATGGAATTTTTTTGATCATTCTTTTTAAGTTATGCTTTAGTTTTGCATATACGCAGTTTGGGGTTTAGAAGAAAATCCTGACCTTCGAAATTATCGAAACTTTTAAAAGGAAATTATTTATGAAGTAGGGAGTAGAGTTGCTATAGGATTTTCTAAAATTTTATACTGAAGCAATTTTCTTTACACCACTAGTTGGGAATAATTTGAAGAGCAGAAGGACGCGCGCGAGTAAATGAATTTAAGCAATCTCTTACCTTAATCTAACCTCATCTACGAATATCCAAATATTTAAATTTGAAATGCCTATAGCGATGTTATTAGCATACAAAGTCAATAAGATAAGATGTCAATGTGATTCTTTTAAAGCACTCGGAAAGTAAAGTTGAATGTTTGGGTTTGAACCGACTTGAAAAGAATCTTTTGAATAGCGATGACCACCAAGGTATGAAGCTATTCAATAATTATTGAAGATTACTATAATCGGTATATATATATATATCATATCGGACTGATAACGATTTGAAAAACTGTAAATATGAGAAGAACAAGTAAAAACACTAATGTGGAACACGATCCACTATTAAGCATCACTCCAACCCCATTTTAACGACTTTCAAAACAAGGCGTGCATGAAAAAGTGATCCGAACCAAATCGTTTTCAATAATGTTCGTCCTTAGGTCGAAATGAGTCTACTTATGGAATTTCATCTAAATAATTCAAAAATTACGGCGTGTAGTGTGAACCTAACAGAGGGACAGACAGACGGACAGCTGAGCTTAAATCGATGAAAAAAGTGATTCTGAATCGATCGACATAATGAAAGTTGGATCCATCTCAAGTCAATCTGTGTGCAGCATGCATCCACGCAGGCTTAATATATCCTTATACCACAAGCCATGTAGGGTAGAAAAAATTTGTTCGCAATAATAAATAATGAATATTCCAGCTGAGCAACGCCTACTTCAGATCATGGACGATTACAAGAACAATCTATGGATATTTTCAACGTTTTTCCAAACCAGACTTTTTTTCTTCAGAATATTGAGTTCATGTTTGACTACAACGCGAATGATTGAACGTTGGCAACTCTAATGAGAAAAAGAGAGGCATTAAAATGTGTAAACACGATCGTGCAGATAGAGTGTATGGTATATGTATATGGCAGTTACCATGTAATTGTTTAAGAACTCAGAGAAATTGAAGGAACGAAGGAGAGCAAGAGAAAGAATTATAAGCATTTGTTGTTTATAATTTCTATAGCCGCAAGGTCGCCTGTCTGCTTTTAAGGTCATTGATACCAATAGAGGAAAATAATGTAATATTTGCGACTATACTTAATTAATATATGTGTAAACATAGCCAGCCACTTATGGGTAGGTGTAGGTAGACTTTATTATGCATATTTTGCTTGCTTTTATTTATTTTTTCTTGCTTTTATCTATGTATATGAGCAATTAATGCTTGATAGCGTGATAGAAAAGTAGAAAATTAAAGAAAATTTTAATAGAAAAAATTGAAATTAAATTTATCCTATATATATATAGAGATGAAATTATTTTGTGTTAATTAAAAAAAAAAATGTTTTTTTTCATTTAACCTTCTTCTGTGAGTGCTTTATGTCACCTGTACATTACAAGTATTTCCATATAATTAAAATTGCAATTTTCTTGATCATTCCAGTAAAAAAAAAAACAAAAAATTAGTTTACATTAAGATCATGCAGATGTATATAAACAATGCATTCAAAGACCATGTTTAGCTTATGTTGTACGCGTATGTTCTGTGCCTTTATTTTCGTTTTTTTTTTTTTTTCTCAACGCACTGTCAACACTCATGTTTTTATTTTAATTAATTTGATTTGATATTGAATAACAATTTTTTTGTTTTTCCATTTTTTTATACTTATATGTAGAAACGTTATTTTATTTATTTTTAATTTTTATTTGACCTTTAATGCGTTCAATAAATTAATCATTTGTTCATATACATAGAACATATGTCTATATATGCAAAGATATGCATGTATATAAGATAAAAAAAAAAAAGTCTTAAAAACAATTTAAAATTCAGTTTACATATCTACTTGTTTTGAAAGCTAAGCGTAATACAAATAATTGTCATTTGACTTTATGAAAATAAAAAAAAAAAGAAACAGGCGAATAATCTATTGGGTTGTCCGAAAAGTCATGCTATATATAATATTAGCAATAGATCGAATTACATTCAGTAAATGTTTTTAGCTGAACTCAAGTCAGACTTCGAAATCTTCGACATATTTTCCTTATAATCCTTCACTTTCATAGAAGACGGAAAAGTTTTTTAAACGTTTGCCCAGATAACAGACAAGAGGGATTGCATCTTTTATATAATGGACTTTCAATTTTTGGAATTTTTTGCTTGTTACAATTTAAGAAAGTTTGAAGAGTCCGGAAACAAGTATGAATATTACAGTGGGGAAAGGGGGACTATTAGATACACTGCACCACTTCGCTTAGTACTGTTATTCGCTCGTCCTGGTAATAACAAATCAAAAATTGCACATTATTTTCCTTTGCAAAGGGGTACCTTTCATGAAAGCCCGCTTATTGGAGGATAGCCAGAACATTCCATGACAAGATCCAAATTTTGCAGACTTAATGTTCTTCCTAAAAATTGTATTATCTTTCATTTTCCATCATAAAAAACTAGAAAACAGGCTTTCTCCCCGTGTAGGGGCTTGCTTCTGATGATAATTTCTCTATATGCTAGGATCCGAAAAATAGATCTATGAGGTTTAAATTTGGTTCATGTAATTTTTATGTCAAATTATTATCATGAACAAATTTTCATCATAAAACATAAACAATTTGGTTTCCAAAAGTAGTATCCAAAACGTAGACCTAACTGGTCCAAATTGGATAAGGTTCATTTCTATTATCAATTTACGATTATGAACCAATTTTTATTATGAAATATTAAAAATTACACCTTTTTTCCTAGAGTAATGGAAAGTTCAAAACATTCCCTCAGTTCAACCTAACCTCATTTTTCATACCAATTTTGAATGATGAAATACTAATACACAATGAGTTTTGTTTTGAAAATTGCAAATTTTTTTATATGGGAAGTGGTCAAAATAATGGACCGATCCGAACAATTTTTATCTTGGGATCAGAATACGTACCAAATTTCATCGAATTATCTCAAAAATTGCGACTTGCAAATTGAATACAAGAAAGCAAGCCGGACAGTCAGGCGGACAAATTTAGGTGGATGCAGAAAGCGATTCTTAATGGATCGGAGCCCTCTGAGTGGATCTATATTAAGCTCGTCTGGACGTTACATACGACCGCACGAAGTGTATATACCTTGCAGCACATGTGGTGTAGGGTACAATTAGTTTAATTGTGATATTACATCACAAGTTTTATTGGCAAAAAAAAACACTGTTTTTTATATAGTTTAGGACTTGTACTTACTTTTATTAAAGAATCATTTAATTTTCCTTCAATAAATTTAGAAATACGATCGATCCTAACTTCAAGTTAGACCTTGAAGAAAAAAATTTAAGATAATAAAACACAAATAAAATTTTGCACAAATTTCCAGTATTTTCGCAAAAAAAAAAAAAAACTGTCTGAAACAACAATTTTCTTTATATATTTATTTTTTTTGTTTTTGTTTTTATGCTCACTTTATTGTTCATTTAATACACTTACTCTCTTAAGCACGTTTCTGTTGGTGACAGGTTTGCGCGTTTACTTATAAAGACTATTAAGCTGTTGACCCATTGATTTACAATCAATTGATTACAATTTCAATTAAAATGAACAGTTATGCGCACATAATCGCCTATCAACATTAAGACAAAGACATAATAAATCTTTCATTAATCAATTTTTTTATCCATACGACTTATAAAGGTCGCGTCGCTTTCAATTTGCTACGGTCAATATTTAACGTTTGTTATTGAGCATCAAATGCCCTATGAAAGTGCATATGTACTTAAGTTCAGGGCGGATAAAGGAATTCTTTTAGCCATGCCTTTGTATTTGTTTGATGACTTTTATGGCGATTTTAAACAGATTTCATAGCAAGCTTTGTGGCACATCCCGGTCGCCAGGCTGAGCGTGGAAATCATCCATGGACAGCAAAAAAAAAAGTCTTTAGATTAAGAGTTTCAAACAAAGCACTCAAGTTGGTCTTAAATTTTCTTATTAATGGGAAAATTGCAGCCAAATCAACGGTTTTTAGTTCGTATATGTAAATAAATATTGAATAAAACATTATACACCGAATTTTCTTTTTACACGAATTTTTTTTTACACGAAATTTACTTTAACTCCACTTAAAAGGAAATTCTCTTTTTAGGTGAATTGTTTTTTTTTTTTAACACGGTTTTCAGTATTCTATGAGTTTCTTTTATGAATTTTTTAATGAATTTTTCTGATTCATTTTGTTTTTTAACGTTTCTATGAATATTTTCAATGTCATTCCTCACGAAATATGCATTGTAACTTCGTGGTATATATTTCATAAATCAGTCCGCTTAGGTCTTTGTGTGCGCACATGGGTGAGATTCGCCGAATTATGCATAGTGTAAGGAGTTAATGTATTTTTTACACAAATTAAATTTTAAATTATAATTTATTTTTTATAATATATTTAATAACTTGAAATGTGTAAACACGAAATAACTTTTTAAGTGAGCTGTGACAACAATTTTTTTTGTTATATTTTCAGTTGCTATTTTAGGTCGGTAAACAGTGTACTATTGTGCTGCATACGTCCGCACAAACATAATGTATTCTGTTGCCAGAAACGATGCAGGTTATAAATAGATCATTTTTCCAAGTTCTACCTAGTCACCGTCCGCGACTCCAAGATCACACAGAAGATGTTGTCATCTAAATTTTATCATGGAATATTTACGAAATCGGGCAAATACATGACTTAACCTATTTTATACATTGATTCTTTTGAACGATCTTACTTTACCAATACTGTAAAAAATTGTAGTGAAAAAAACGAAAATACTAGAAGGAACTCGTGGTTCGAGAGAAAAGCTTTTACAGTTTCGATAAGGTTTATATGTATGATTGTTTTTTATTACAATAAATTTTTCATTTTTTTTTCTCATTCTATTAATCTGCGACCCCAAGACTATATACAAATATTTCTTTTCTGCAACACTTTGCTTCATCAAGTGATTCATATAACGACTTTTGAAAATAAGGCCTTACACGGGGAGTATTTGAAAAAGTGGACCAATGAGAAAAATTTTCAATAGTGCTCGTTCTTGAATACAAGATTACAAGACGGACAGATGGACAGACGAGCTAAAATTAATGCAGGAAGCGGTATAATAATAATTGAGTCTATCTGAAGTCCTTCTGGATGTTGCTTATACGAATTTACGACATACATGTGGTATAGAGTACAATAAATAATTGCCCAAAACCATCTGTTATTGTATTACTAAACTCAGAAATCAATAGTTAAAACGAAGGAAAAAGCATGAAATTTCAAAGAGAACATTTTTTAAGGATAATGCCTTCTTCCCCACATTTCCAGAAAGTTCGAAGCGAAAGGAAAATTTTCAACTAAGCATATGTATATCAAAGCTGCTGCTCTTTGCGACGATGCCGAATAATACAATTGCTATGTAATTCGTTATTGATAAAATGTTGTAACTAAAAAAAAAAAAAAAAAAAAAAAATCGGCCTAATTTCTATATTATTTTATTCAACTTTTTTGATGATTTTTTTCATTTCAGCTAACATTAGAAAATATTTTATAATAACATCCGTTTTCACACTAAAAAATACTGAATAAATAATTTGTTTCATTTACTTGTTATCCTTCAAAGTATACCCGTTTTGATTAGCAAGTAATATACGCACTGTTTTAATACCATTTTTGTTAAATTGAGAAACAAAAAAAAAAAAAAAAAAAAAATCCAAAAACAAACACGTTAATGATCTTCAAAGTCTATGACCAGTAATAGCAATAACAACTATTAAGTAAGTTTTTAAAAATTTCCAAAAATATATCTTTCCATTTTTTATAAGCTTTTTGTTTTTTTTTTTTTATAGAGAGCGGAAAATGGGAAAATGTTTAGTCTCAAAGCAAAAAAAAATAATCCTTCATGAGAACTTCTCGCGATCAACTTAAGCATTATGCTTAAAAAACTATAAGCGTGACATTTGACGCATGCTACAATACGTTTATTAAGATTGCCGTTGTGTGTGAATGTGCCTGATTTGAAACAAGTTAAAAAGAATGCTGGGTGTTTGTTTATATGTATTTCTGTCTGTCCATCCATCTATCTATACGATTGAATGCACATTTTGCATTTATTTAAATCTTTAAACGAAAAAAAAAAAAAATCTGCATAAAGCTGCCTTGAGATTTTTTTTTCTTTTTATTGTGTTTTTTTTTTTTTTGTTTTCAAATTTAATATAAACACGCGCAAATCGCAGCTGGACCCAATATGAAAATTATAACTATTGCTAAATGGAAAAAATAAAGCATTTGAGGCCTATTATAAAATGCGATTTTTTTTTTTTTTTTTTTTTATAATCACATCATTCATTCATTCATTTATTCATATTTAAAAATGTATGAATGCGTGTTTGTCGACCATTCACTTTTTGTTAGGTTTTTTTTTTCGCTTTTATTCTCAACATATAAAATATTTATGCAAACTCTAATTCATATATATATATATATAAATATATATATATATTATTAATAGATATATGAGTGCATATCAGTGAAGGTGTTTTACGGATTGTTAATGTTTAGGTATTTTGCGTTTTATAACACGCACTCTATGATAAATTAAGGTTTGGTCAAACACCAGGTTTGACGCAAACAAACACCTCTACAAACACACACACACACACACACACACACACATACAGAGTAAAACCTCTTAAATTCTAAGATTTTGCAAATTATTGTACTTACTGGCCTACCTTCGGGGTGTAACAGCCACTGTTGTTAGGTTAAGTCTACGGGTCAAGCAAATATCAGCACCTTATTGTTATTTGATTTCAACACCGGCTAACACACAGTTAATATAGCTAACACCTTAATCCACGATTCTAAGCAATTTCATAAATTTGCTTTTATTTTTTTTTCTCACTTACGTAAATCGCATTCAGAGATAAGCGGACAACAATTTAAATGATTTATAAAAGCGATAGCATAAATGTTATTATAAACGCACATTTATTGTCATTATTATTATTATTATTATTACTATTATTACTATTATTGTTATTCTCGTTGTTATTTTTAAAAATAATATGTATGCATGCATGCATAGATGCAAATAAATGTTTATGGTTTTCTAAAACTATTTTCCTCTCTAGATAAGTGAAGCAAGTAAATGTGTGTTTGTTGCGCGTTTCAATGCCATTGTCATTTATTTTCCATGTCTATGTAAAATGTAAAAAGAAAAAAAAAAGAAACGAAAACACAAAAAAAATGCAAAACATTCATTTTAATATACAAATGCGTTAACGATAGTTAATATCCTTGTAAAAAGGTCTTTGATAATTAAACACAAAAACAAACTAAGTTTCATTTGTTTTGCTTTTGAAGATAACAGGTTTTATCCTCTAAATGAAAAAAGTAAAAAAAAATATATATATATGGGGCGTATGATAAATAATTTGAGATAATTGCATACGTGGTGTGTATGTAAATTATTTATTTATTTTTTTTTTACATTTTTCATGCGTAAACATGCTTGATTACACACTCGTAGGAGTTTAATAATTACAAGTTGAAGTTAATTAGATTTATGAGATGTTTTTTTAATATAATATAATGCGGGGCGGCTAGAAGTAAGTAAGTAAAGCTAAAAATATTTATTGTGCCAAGGAAAAAGTTCGTGGCGCTATTTTGTCATCATAATTGAATTTTTAATGAATTTTATTAAAACAGATATTAAGACACTTTGATCGAATACATGAGTAGCTGTGTAGGTAAGAATCGTCACTATCAAGTCAGTGTTCGTTGTTTCAAATTTCAAGTGTCATAGAGTCCACTTTGATCGTCGTGGCTATAGTGAGTGATTAAAGTGAGTGAGTAAAGGCATAGTATTTACCGCTGGGGCCACAAATACTGGGCTGCGATCACGACATGCCATTCTCTTTTTCTTCTAATCGTCCCCGTGTTAGACGAATATGAGATATACCCCCTGAGTGTAAAAAAAAAAATGTTTTTTCTATTGTCTCTCCAGTTTCTAAGAGCGAAAAATGAAATGAAGTGATTTGCTTAAGACTTTTTTGAAGTCAATTTTAAATCATGAACCTATTTATGCAGGGAGCGAAACAAATGATAGTCGGACGAATCATGTTCGGACTAGGTGGGGAGTGCGTCAAACTTTCTCAACAAGTATCTCCTTAAATTGTTACTGTGGTTTGATGTTTGTGATGATGAAAGACAAGGCCTTTCCCATTGTTTAATTCTCAGCGCTTTAGTTGTAGTAGCTCTTGATAGTGGAGAGTGATGTCAATCAGTCGTCTAGTCAGGTTTGAGCTCATGATTCGCGTTTGTTATTCAATCCTAACGAAATACAAAGCATTACCTTACATGGCATCAATCCGGGCTTTGTCAGATTCATTCATCTTGAAAGATTATCTTTTACGCACATTCTTGGCGTACGTGATTCAATTTTCATCGTCCGTTATCGGCAGCTGGAAATGCGGTCAATTAAATTTTTTGCTATTATTTCATCTGATGATCTGAGATCATTGGATGAACTATGCGGGTCTTATTTAACTTTTTTAAAGGATTCCATTGACTCCATTGACTTGAACATAGCGTTTCGAACATAGTGTCTTTAAGCAAACTATTTGCGTGATGCTGATTGTGGTGGAGCGTCTTCATTATAAAGGCCACGAATTTTTTGCACAATTCCACGAATTCTATTTTCTTCACTCCCAAACGAGTGACAATATAGTCCATTTTGTCAGAATTTTCGCTCATTTCTAAAAAACGATCACTCCAGTCCGAGTTAAAAAATGTTGCAAAGTTTTCGGTTTAAAGGTGTATGGGCTGCCTATAGTTATGTAAGTGCAGGATAGCCAGTCCTAGTAAAGTCGCGCAACTCTAAAGCCGACTTTCTCTGAATGCACAAGTGTCAATATATGTATATTTGTTTTCCTTTTAAATTAAACATAAGCGATTGCAAGGCCATGTGTTGGGAAAAACGCTACGAACTTCTTCCTTAACGCAATGACTAAGTTAAATAGGAGCTTTGCTATGCTTACTTAATCTAGGGTTGCCTCCACGATACTAAGCGCATGTAACATTTTTCTTAATTCGACATAAAACAAATTAATTTCGCAGATTCCGTCATCACCTTAAAGTGTGTGGATATTTTAACAGCTTATTACAATTGTATACATATTAAACTTAAGTTTCTGTGGCATTTTGTTTTTAGCAAATTTTCTTCAAAGAAACAGTTTTTGTCAGAAGTTCATTTATTGCAATACCAAATTCCAAAGAATGGAAGATTTTTTTTTTAAGTGATCATTCAGTGTATATAGCGTTCAAATTCTTTTAATCCAAAGATGCCTCAAAAGAATACAGAGGTTAATGAATCCGTATTGAATTGCTTTAAAATGCTTTCAAACAGTAGTTACTTGTTGGGGAGTTTAACGCCATTCTCTCTCATGTGTTAAACAAGCATTGAAAATATTTACTCAAATATTTCACACAATTGCGTGGACTATGATCTCTTAAGAAGCGCTTGTATATTGAACATATTATGAAGGTCTGTGGAACATCAACGTTTTCTCTTGAGGATCTCTTGCGATCCGTGAATCAGGAGTTGATGACGATTGCTAGCATGCATAAATTATTGGGAATCAATTATCTCTGTCCATATGTCCGCCTATTCTGAGCATTCTGACACTTCTGAAAATAATATAATGATCCAAAACACTGATCGCTGACATACATTCAAACGAAATTAAGCTCGATAAGTCAACGGAACGCGATTGCGTAACTGTCGAACCAACGAACACACTCTATGAAAATTGAAATAATTAGGGATAAGAAATAGGAACAAAGATTGCTAGATACACGACTTAATCTTTTGTTTTTCTCGATTTAGTTTCTTCGGTATGCGGGGAATTAAAAATGCCCTTCGAAAAAAGTTAAGCGGCTGAAAAAATGTTGCATGGGACTGATTCATTTTCATTTTGGTTTTACTGCCAGCTACAGCTATTTTCTAAATGTCATAGACTAATCCTTCATTATGGGGTAAACTGCGCCTGCAAATTTGTAGGACGAAGTACGGGTGTACGTGACAATACGTGCGGTGTTTGTGAATATGTCTACGATCAGTTCGTACTATAATAATATATGTGCTATAGATATAAGTTCAAATCATATTCGACAGCACATTGAAGTGTCACTGAGTTAGAGTTACTGAACCATACAAATTTCCTGAGTAGCTTCACTTCGCCGCACAATGAATTCATCTGCAACATATAAGCTTAGGAGAATGCATTAATACTCTGCGTAGCTTATACTATTGGGTATATTTTGCGTTTGTGTGGGTGATGATTACAACTGTTTAGTTAATCGATCTAAGCTTTTTTGTCCCTTTTGGGTTAAAGACGAAGCCTATTACCTATGGATTAAGTCGAATCATTTCTACGACCACTCCTCTTATAAGATTTCACTTTGAGAAGAATTTCCCAATTTGCATATATTCCGACAATAATTTGTGAAAAATAAGAAATTGACAGGGGATTGAAGCATCTTCGAAGAAATGTCTGTGTAAGTCTTCATAAGGCAACAAGAAATTATGTTTAATCATTGATTACGAAGATAGCAAAGGCAAAGTGCTTTAGGCTGCTTAATGATCATCCTTATCCGCCTACATACTATACTGTTACTTATTTTCTACTAAAAGGTTTTAAAACTTGCGAAAAACATCATATGTATAAGCGCTGCATAAAGGAGAACTTGTTTGATGATTGCAAGAGAAGGTGCATTGAAATACTTACATATATGCAGCAGCGGTAAATGCATGACTGAATAACTTTCAAAGTTTTAATTCGATCTTTAAGAAAATTCCTTAAATATCTTGTGATTCTTATGTTCAATAAAATTTAATGAAAAAAAAAGAAAAAGGAAAAAAACAACAAACATGATTTTTCTTCTTCTCACCAGTCATATAACCGGATTAACTTGCATCTGCTGCCTGCGCAAGGCAGTTACTACCTACCTGAAGCCACAACCCACATTTCAAAATTGTAGTAAAATTTTACGCACTCTCTGCTCATAAGCAGCCTTTACGCATATAATCTATTTGAATTTTATGGCAATGCATTGCATAATACAGCAGCCAACAACAACAATGTATGCACTTAGTATGTTTTTTGCTAAGAAAAAAAAAAAAAAAAAAAAAAAAAAAAAAAAAAAAAAAAAA
>NW_023998445.1:93934-128653 GCF_014805625.2 Glossina fuscipes
TTTTTATTTTTTTTTAAAAAAAAAAAAAAAAAAAAAAAAAAAAAAAAAAAAAAACCAAACAAAACAAAACAAAAAATTTATTCAGTGTAAGTCTTAGAGGAAAACACATATCTTACGTGTATGCTGTAGACAAAGAATCAAATTGTGCGATATTTTATTTAAATGGTTTTCATTCTTTTTTCTTTTAAGCAAAAAATGTCTAGTTGGGTGCCTAACCCAAACCCGGTTGAACTGGTAGCTTAACGTTAGGCATAAAGTATATATATAAATTTGTACATATACGCATGCGCGGAGTTATGCGTATATAGGCCTATGCATGTAATTGTTTTGGTTAGATTTGTGTGTAAGTATGTGCTTATGACATAGTCGAATAAATGAACAAAATGCTATTAAATGCATTTTTAACCCAATTCTGTCTTAGCGGTATTTAAGATTTCTGTATTTCTTTTTTAAACGACCTATAAAGAATGAAGTTATACTAAATTTGTAAATTTGTCGGTAACATGGACATATCTATATATCTATAGATCTATATATATATATATATCTATATCTATAGATATAGATATATCTATATATATAGATATCTATAGATATAGATATATATATAATGATACTGAATGTAAAATTTTAAGCCAATAAACTATGTGTCCATTTGTCTGTCCGACAGTCATTGAAAATTTCTTGACAATAATAATTACGGCAGACGATGTTTGACCATTAAATTGTAGGTACATATAAAGGTTAGAAATATGTCTATCGTAATCAAGTCCGCTTGCAAATATGTCTATCGTAATCAGTATCCAAATAATGAGACCTAAGTCATTTACCTAGATTGCTATCGATCCTCTATGCAAAATGTCTTTTAACCATCAATAGGATGGCTTGCCTACCATTTTGCCTACCATTGCAGCGGTGGATAGAGGCGAGGACTTGGCACGTGAGTAGAATGCATTGATATTTTTATATCTGTGAAAGATGTGATAGCCTTTCCCGATAATTTCGTTGATAGCATGGAAAAAAATACAATATACATACTAGACAACGTCAGATTAGGGGTCCGTCGGTCCACCCGATTGTTGCTGAAGATAATATTCGATAATAAAATTTGAAATAGATAGAAATAGATATCTGATATTGGACATCAAAAACTTTAGTAGATGTGGTAATCATGCCCTAATGGGCGTGGTCCATTTAGATATATATTAGTCAAAGTCCAAATGCTCTAACCTAAGGTCTTTACCTAGTTTCCTAAGCATGCTTTCTCATTGAGGATTACCATGCATTGCCACTTTTATCCAACTATCAGCGGTAGAGAAGTTCGAGGATATGGTCCTCTTCGATTGCATTCTCACATGCATACTGGCATAGAATTGTTTCAACAATTTAAGGTTTAAGAATCTAATCCGTACTTTACTTGTCTTTTTACTTTCAATTTTCTTTTAATTTAATTCCCATGAAAAACTTAACTTCAATTAACTTTAACTTTGCAGATAAGTGTCTGTCTAACTTAAAATTAAATAAATAAAAGCCTCTTGGCTATTAACTGGCACTATTACAATAAGACTTTTAAATTGTCACTATTATATCACGTGTGATAGAAGATAAACAAATTTTTAACAAATTGTCTCTGTCTGTCTCAACTAATAGCTAGATTGTGGCATAATGACCGGTCGCTAGTCATGACTTTGTTTCTTTCTCTATTGTGGTTTTGTTCTTACGGTTTTCATGACTTTGTAATAAATTTTGTATTTTAGCATATGGGTAAGTTTATGGTTACAATAAAACCGTTTAATATCAAATTTATGCTAAAACAGGGTTGGTAACAAACTACTGACGATGAGTTCGCACACGTAACTTTCTCTACTTGCAATGAGAAATAAAATTCGGCAGGTATGCACTTGTTATACTTGCACTCAGAGACTAAATAATAAGCATTATAGTGCAGACAGCGCTTGACATTAATTCACTGCAATAAATAATATGCGTCATGATAGTGGAGTGAGAAAAGCGAAGCAAATTGGGGGTAAGTTATTAATGTATTATAAAATAAAATAAATTTTGGTTTATTTCACATGTGCAACTCATCTGCAAAAGCAGTTTACACCTTCTCAAGGGGCTGTGATTCAGTCAATGGGATCAAATAATTATTACCTATATACTTCTGATGTAACAATAATTGCAACGGGGCCATCCTTGTCGTTCAAATGTGTTCACAATGGAAATTCTTGCACGCAGGTTACGTCAAATGGCGAGAATAACTCAAGTAATTCAAAGGACATGCTACAAGACGGCATAAACTGAGAAAGCCTCTATTTTCAAGGGTAAAAAAATGATGTTTTTTGCTCCTTATCGCCTACACCATTTGTGACGCAACGATATTTTAAATTTGCGTTGATGTATGCAACACCCAGACGGGTTTGCGATAGACCCAATCTTCACTTTTTGAATTTTGTCTGTGCGTCTGTCCACCTTGTTTTCTGCATTCAGGCTACAGGTTGCAATTTTTGAATTCTTTTGATGAAATTTAATATGCTCACACGCTTTAGCCCAAGGACGAACGCTATTAAAGATAGTTGGGGTCGGATCACTTCTCCAATCATGTCCCATTGACGTTTTATTTTGAAAAGTCGTTATATGAATAATGGTATCAAGCGGGTTGATGTAGGATATTTAATGATTGTCCGTGGCCCACTATAATGTTTTGACTTGATTTAAGATAGAGATAGTGGGTATAGTGATTATTCATTTTCTCATTTGCCCCTTTTTTTTTTTTTGTTTTACTCAAGGTACAAACATACAATTTTTCACGATAACGGCTGCCCCTAAAGCATTCCTATGAAATTGAGTTAATTTTTTTTGTTAAATACCAAAATAAAACCAAAAACGGCGAAATGCGAACGAAAATTTGTTTTTTTTTTTTCAAATTAATGAGAAATTAATATGGAAACATTTATTTAAAAACTTTATATAAATCATAACGATTGTTATCACACGCCAAAAAGTCATTTATTGTTTATTGTTTTCGTAAAATCACAACAACAACAACAACAACAACAACAATCAATACAATAATCAACGACATGTAAAAGTCAAATGCAGTCACTAAACTTTAGCAAAGCTTGAACTTATACCTAAGAGCACCACTTGCCCAAAAATATATCTATATATATATATATATATATGTGCATGTGTATATATAAAATACCGGCAAGCGTAACACTCCACTCGGTAACAAAAAGAGCTACACGTTAAGTGTATTGAATTTCCAAAAAATCATTAAAAAAAATTAAATAAAACACGATGAAGCATCTGAAAAAAAAAATGAAGCGAAAAAAAAAGAAAAAAAAAAACGTAAAAGTAAAAAAAAAAAAAAAAAAGAAGAAAACTTGAACTCACCTAAACAGGTAACAACAGGTATAGTGTTGGCAAATATTGCTGTTGCTATCATAATTCACATGTTCCTTCTCGATTACGTCAGGATTCCTTTGTATGCTTCTGGGTTAAATTATAACTATATATATATATATATATATGTGTACGCATATGTATGCTTAGTTATCGTTGTTGTTGGTGTTGTTATTGTTATTGTTTTTTTCTTTTTTTTTTGTTGTGTTACATATTGTATTACTTTTGCATATATACGTATGCCTGCAAAATTATTCAAGGTCATCATCATTCATTTCTTTGCGATATGTTACTTAATTGAATGTCAAATCGTTGTCATCGCCAACAGTATTATTATCGTCGTTAGCATAAGCATACAAATGTATTGCTTATGTTAAACTTTTAAATGAATTTCTTTTCATTCACTTCGAATTCAATTTTTATTTATGCAAATAAGTTAAATTTTTCAACGAAATGTGTTAAGAAAATTTTTAATGAAATTTTATCGGGAGACATTTGAATACATTGGATGAATGCGCCACAAACCATATATATCGTATATAAGCGATCAAATTTGGTTGCCCTGCTCGCAGAGAGCCTGCATAAGCATACTTTCATGAAAATTTCATAGTTTTTGGAAGCGTTTGGTGTGTTGTGAAATGATACAGATCGAGATTAAAGTTATCGGAACACGATGTGGTGGCGCACCTCTATGTCCTACTTAACTAATTTTTTCTCTTTCATTTCACTCTATTAGGTTTTAGTCATGAAAGTCTATTTATTAACTTATTTGTTCTAAATTGTCTTTCTCTGATTTGATTTTTCAATTCTTTACTTCTTACACAAAGTTTGCCTTATTTGTGTTACATTGGGCTAATGCGTCCGCTGATGTTCGCGACCACCTCTGTTGGCATGGGCAATTTTAACAGATCTCGTTAAGAAAATCTAGTCGTTAGTAATCAACCAGCACAAAATGAAGTAAGTAAGACCTAGCCTTGGCCTAGCACTAGCCATGGAGAAAGAGTGTAATGGTCCAAAATGAAAGATGAATTTATGCCATGTGTTTATATAAAAAAATGTATGCATATGTATGCATGCCCAGATAGAGGAGGGGTAGATTCCTTTTATTCTTCAAGAATGTAGACGGATTGACGGATCTAGACAGAAACATCTGTGAAGCCACGTATTTCTACAGACAAAGCAGATTGTTAGTTAACTTATTTCTCGCTCTTCAAAATAACTATATTTGAAATAAACTCACCTTTTACTACATTAACGGAATGAGGAAAATTTTCTTAATTAATTTAAGCCTGTCTGTCCATCCGTCTAGTTAATATTTGCCCGGTTTTTTCGATTTCAATCTAGAGATCATCGCTATTTTGCGGGATATAAATATACAAATATTTATTATAAATATATCCGTATATAACATATAAATACATATGATGAATTAAGGCGGAAAATTAAATTCTAAGAGTAAAGCCTAAAGCACTAGCATTTTAAGACTTGTCTGGCTTTATTGAAAACTGTATTCCTCTTGAGATTTGAACCTACGACCATTGAGTTGCTAGACGAGATCCCATATAAAAATGTTTAATTAAAAAGGAATTTTTATACGGCATTAAAGTCTAAATTTTGATGTTTCACGATCTAGTAACCCAAATGAATAGCTTAGTAACGAATAGTGTGCAGTTAGATGATAACAATAAACTCCTAGTAAATCTAAAGGTAGTTAGTTGAGGATTGAATCTATTGAAGAAATTTTACGAAAATAAACAAACATGATGTGTTCGATAATATTCTGGGTAAGCAACAACAACAACTCTATAGTTAGTCTCATTGCGGTAATGTATGAAAAGATTTTCTTTTTGCTGGTAGGTAGGGGAAAGGAAGGGAAATAAAAAGATAATTTTTGTGACAATGTGTTATACAAAATTTATTTATTGGCTTTAGATTTTGAATAAAGCGGCTTAAGAACCATTTTTTAAATAGAAAAACTTGAAAAAAAGAAAGGGTGTGAAAATAAATTCGAATCTAACTAGCAAAGACACCTAGCATTTCTGTTAACAAAACTCCGTTAACGACTAACGATTTAACAGAGCTCTGTTAAATAATTACAATTAAGATATACCTGGATTTGAAAGCCTACTGCATACATACTAAAAAAAGGGAAACATTTTTGTGGACATTTCAAGAATCTATATGAAAACACCTTTCAAACAAACTAAACAAATTCAAATTCTACCTATGGGAGCTATTTTTGAGGGTGCCTTGAAATTTGGCATGTTAACGAAAAATGGATACGGAAGAACACCCAAATATGAGACTCTAGTGCGACCAAACTAGAAAATGTCACATATATTCACCTATATCACGTGAATCTATATAACAGTACCTATCGAACGGGCAAAAAAAATTCAAACTTTTCTCTCGGGTACTATTTTTAACAATTTTTTTTTAATTTGGTATGTTAGAAAAAAATGGGAGTGAGTATACTATCCATAGTATAGTATAGTACTAGCACGGTATAGTATAGTACTGGTATAGTGTAGTATAGTAAAGTACGTTATATACTAGTATAATATACATATACTATACTCTAGTATAGTACAATATGTTTTAGTACAAAATACACTATACTGTAGTACAATACATTTTAGTACAAAATACGCTATACTGTAGTACAATATATTCTAGTACAAAATACACTGTACTGTAGTACAAAATATTCCTGTGCAAAACACACTATACTGTAGTACAAAATATTTTGGTACGAAATACACTATACTGTTGTACAATACATTTTAGTACAAAATACACAATACTGTAATACAAAAGTATTTTAGTACAAAATACACTATACTGTAGTACAATATATTTTAGTACAATATACACTATAATGTAGTACAATACGTTTTAGTACAAAATACACTATACTGTAGTACGATATACTCTAGTACGAAATACGCTATACTGTAGTACAATATATTCCAGTACAAAATACACTATACTGCAATACAAAATATTTTTGTACAAAATACGCTATACTGTAGTACAATATATTCTAGTACAAAACACACTATACTGTAGTACAATATATTCCAGTACAAAATACACTATACTGCAATACAAAATATTTTTGTACAAAATACGCTATACTGTAGTACAATATATTCTAGTACAAAATACACTATACTGTAGTACAATATATTCCAGTACAAAGTACACTTGGTACGAAATACACTATACTGTAGTACAATATATTCCATTGCAAAACGCCCTATACTGTAGTACAAAATATTTTAGTACGAAATACACTATACTGTAGTACAATATATTCCAGTGCAAAACACCCTATACTGTAGTACAAAATATTTTATTACGAAATACACTATACTGTAGTACAATATATTCGAGTACAAAATACACAATACTGTAATACAAAATACTTTAGTACAAAATACACTATACTGTAGTACAATATATTTCAGTACAAAATACACAACACTGTAGTACAATACATTTTAGTACAGAAGACACTATACTGTAGTACAAAATATTTTAGTACGAAATATACTATACTGTTGTACGATATATTCCAGAACAAAATACACTATACTGTAGTACAATATATTTTAGTACAAAATACACTATACTGTAGTACAATATATCCAAGTACGAAATACACTATACCGTAGTACAATATGTTCCTTTACAAAATACGCTATACTGTAGCACAATATATTCCTGTACAAAATTCACTATACTGTAGTACAATATATTCCTGTACAAAATTCGCTGTACTGTTGTACAATATATTCCAGTACAAAATACACTATACTGTAATACAAAATATTTTAGTACAAAATACACTATACTGTAGTACAATATATTTTAGTACAAAATACACTATACTGTAGTACAATACATTTTAGTACAAAATACACTATACTGTAGTACAATATATTCCAGTACAAAATACACAGATTACAACAAATTAACAGATCTCTGTTAAGTCGTTAACGGAGTTTTGTTAACAGAAATGCTAAGTGTCTTTGATAGTTAAATTCGAATTTATCTTCACACCCCTAAAACAGGTTCCTTTACTTAAAGTTAAGGTCTGCTTTTTGTTCTTAAAATTTGTTGGTCTCTTTTTGTTGTTGTTATTATCATTGGGATTTTTTTTCGTAATATATTCTAATAATCGCTCACAAAGCAATAACATATCTAACCTTGATTAAGGTGGATTTTAATATTTTTTTCGTTTATTACTATTTTTTACTTACTATGGTGCATTTAAGATAGATAACACACTTTAACGTAAAGCCACAAACTATATATAATACGTCAACACTAACCTACCGTAATAAAATAAAAATAATATAAAAAAAATAAATAAAAAGATAGACTATTAGCTAAACATGTTTATATTGGTGTAAGCAGATACCGTTAACACAACTAAACACGTATAGTACTTCCTATAACGATATGAAAACCAAATAGAAAAAAAATATATATAAAAACAACAACAGCATCTCCGTATGATTGGCACACCTTAGAAGCCTCAAGGAAAGGAAAAGAATAAAAAAAACTGGTAAAAATGTTTTAGCGGCATTAAGGCGAATCTTGTATACCCTGTATTTCTCTGTAGTTTGATACGTTTTGGCTCTTCTCGATTTTTTTAAAATTTTTTTTTTATTCTCAATAAACTTTGGGAAGCTTTTATTCCTCGATCTCCGGTAGGCATATAAGTCTTTTCTCTAAAATACTTTAAATTTTTTTTTCTTGGTTCGAATAAGTCTGGTTGGAAGCTTGTTAACAGATACTCAGATTATGCTTTCTTTAAAAAATCTAATTTCAGCATGAGTCAGAGAGCTCTTGCTTCAGTCCTCTACTTCCTCTAGATCTTACATCCCTTGAAAGTCTTTCATTTAATGCCTTTGTTTTCCTAATATTCTAGTTCAACTTTTTACATAACGCTTACCTTTCAGATATCATCCGAATGACGCGAACACCGATTCATGTAGATTCTAGGAGAAGGCGAAGAAAACGCCCCATCATATCCTGTGCGAATGCGCAGCCCCCCGTAGTATCAGATGTCAAGTTTGGCGAACATTTCATAAGGGGGAACACGGTTTGACGCTCCGAATCCAAGAAGGTTCGGGATTAATAGGAGTCACAAAGATGGATGGCTCAGGACATGGGTGAGTGCAATAGATGTTTTTAGCCACTATATTACAATACGATACACTTAACACTCAGCTTTTGAGATCGTTTCTTTCGCTTCTGCTACTTACATGATTAAGAAAGAGTACAAAAAAGTTGGAAAAAGCAAGGTTGATAAAATGGGTAAACAATACTCCCCAGAGGTGCCCATTGAATTTGTTATTATCGATGTACTGGTTGATGTTGCGCAAACATTTGTAAGGGTTTTAAGCTACAATAATACAATCGGGCCCGTCTGTGTGTCCCCATGTTGAAATCACCTTTACTGGTGAGAGGTTTCTTCGGAAAAATTATTAAGCTCTTATATCGTATAGTTACCTCTAAAGTGCTGCCAAATCGTATAATAATATAACTTGAATAAATACGGTGTATAGGCCACCTACGATACGATCTGCGATCCATATATTAAGTGAATGGATCTTCGCTGTATATCGCAAGCATAAAATTGCACACAAATCAAGATATTAAAAAATTTAGCCCACGTCTGATATAACTTAGTTTTTATTATATCTACATATTACAGACCATATATGTCCATTACAGAGACACGGACGGGGTTTGAGCTGCATTGAAGAAAGCAAAGGATCCAAATTGTCCAATTATCATTGAAAATTGCTTCTTCTGGACGCAGTTAAGGTCAAGAAAGAGCGCTTAGGTGAAATTAGCGAAAATTTCATCAACGACGTTGAAATTATCATTATCCAGATTTCACAAATATTGAATTCGATTCATATATAATCTTAGCTTAGTTGATAGGTTACTCTTAAGGAAAATCGCAAGAATTTGATAACATTTTCTACAAATATCGTCTTAGCATTCCGGGCAATTTATTTTTAAGGAAAACACAACGTAGTTTAGTTTAGTAGTAGGTTACGTGATGAAAAAACTCTTATCTTTTTTCGCCATTTATGAATATCAAATACCGCCTCCCACTGATTACTTTACTTACTATAAATCTAAATTCACTTAATTATCTTTATTCATTGTTTGTCATTTCTCTCTACCACATTTCATATGTCACACTCTTTACCTGTTCTATCAATATATATACAATATATATATGAAGACAGACATCTTGATAGACATGTGATATTCGGCTTAAGATTTTTTGCCTGAGGTTAAATGCTACTTGAACGTGAACAATTCTTAATTTGTAATTATTTCGAATAAATTAAAATTTTTATTTCAATTCTCTTGATGCATCATTTATGATAGGTGGCCATTATTGCGAAATAATGTCAAAACGTTTTTTTGCGAAAGAGTTAATATCGATTATTATGTGTTAGTTGAAAAGTCAGTAGAAATATTATACAGTTTTTGCGCAAATTTAATTATAACGAAATAATTGCACAACAAAAGCGTTTTGAATAAGATTTTTACGAAAGAAATTCCCTTTGACTGACAATCGAAACAATTGGTAATCTGTTGTTCGGAAAGTTATTTCGTTTTTTTTTTTGCTTTTTTTTTTTTGTGATTAAATATGTTATTAGCGATCTCACGAATTGCTACTCGACGACTTGCATCACTTAAACCCGATCCAACTGACATTCTAGTACGTGATACGTCTTCAATAACAAAATGGGCAGTAACGGTATTGTGTAAGCCATTTTGGGCACTGGTCATCTTCTTAAAACACATTTAATCATTTTTTTCCTTCTTGTCGATAATAAAAAACTAAAATATGCCGGATTTTGTTACTTTCAACTTTCCCTAGCTGATGAGATATCAAAGAAAAGCTCTTTCACTTGGTGGGAAAAACGAAATGACTTTTCCAACAACCTATTAATACGATAGGAAAGGGAAAAGCGAGATGGTTGTATATTATAAGGGGCCTTGTGAACGGCACAATAAACTACAACGATGTTATATCAAGATTATAATTGGATTAAAATTCTTTTGCGTTGTAGTTGTATAAACCTTGTTGTGGAAAGCAATATTAGGCAATCAAAAGAGAAAAGGCAAATATTAACTAGCTTAGTTAGTCAATGTTAGCTGGTATTTGTTAGAATTCTGTTAAACGGGTCATGCGATTTGTTATGACAACCCCAGGTTAAAGGAATTAAAAGGCAAACACACTTATATAGCCAAAGGGGAAGATGGGTTTTGTTACATTGCTTGTAACGTAGAGAAACGCAATGCATGAATTGGTCATCAATCATCACGTATTACTATTCTTGACCAATGCAAATTTTGAGGAGACTTAGACATGTCTGCTTATATTTTTCTTATATGTTTTTAATCTACTTACTGCAGATCAGTTTTGACATTCTGTTCTTAACGACAAGAATCAATATCTATAAAAATATGCTGGGCCTCCTTACGATTGAAAAAAGCCATGCCTTTATGTCCTTGAGTGGGCCGAATTTGCAACTCACCAGAAAACAAGAGAAAAGGAGTAGCTCTGCTATTTTATTCGTAAAAGATCAGCTCAAAATTCCCAAGCAGTTCGATCATATTAGTCCCTACAGTCTGATTATCATTGAAATTATCGAGCTACGCAAATAATTGAATAGAAAGTAAGATCTGATTCATAGTTTTTTTTCCAAAGGGAAACCCTAAGAGCACCGATAGTTTGCCTCCCAGACAAGCTTTAAAGAAAGCTGGAGAAAAATTTAAAGCACTCTTTCAAGTTATTTTAACGACTATGTATAGTCGTACGGTACCTATTGGCCACGATCGAAAATTTTTTCAAACTTTCACAGTAAACATTATAAAGTTCGAAGTAATCTGGATTCCTCTTAGCTTATTCCTTAGCTTACGATGAAAGGTGTACAAGATTCCTTATATAGCGAGAATTGCTGTTTATTTGTATCGCTATTCCATAAGAATATTAAAAATGTGGAAAATGAAAAAATAAAAAACACGTCCACACTTATATAAATAATTTAATCTTCATACTGCGCCAAGTTCTATTGCCTACTTTTCAGCGCATACTATTAACATAAATATTGCCTACTAAGCAAGTGTCGCAAAATACAGACAGAGATGAGCCACGAGTCATATGTCCTTGAACTTTAATCATATAGATCTAAAAATTATTTTTTATAGGCTTAACCAGGACAATATTTTTGTTTTGCTAAGCAAATTAAGCATAGTAAGAAATAAAACTTTGCATCGTTACGCAATAGCGCCGAATGAGATTATGTGTGGAGAAAAGCCATCGGAAAACTCATTAACGTGTATATAGTCGATCAACATAAATAGGCAGTCTGATTTACTCGAAACCGTCTATCCGTCGGTGTGTCAACATGGCAATTATCATCTCTATCATTTATGTAAAGCAATAAAACTGATCTACAAAAATTTATCTTTAGTCGCATTAACTTTAATTGGTGACGTTATTTTTTTATATTGAAAGCAATGAAAATTTTATAGCTTAGCCATTTCCTGCAAATATCCTTTTATTACGTAATTAAATGCCCTTTTTCGGATATGTGAAACTTTCCGTTGACATAAGTAAGTAAACTGCTGATTATGTAATGTTATAGAAATAAAAACAAGAACATTAGAGTTAGGCTAGGCCGATCATTAAAGACCTTACCTACCTACCTTTCGCCTAGTAGAGTCATTCATTCGCTTTGATAATAATATACCAAAAATTAAGCATTATTTTCGTGCAAAAGCATACTTTTCATGAATGTCTACACATATGACGTTGCCCAAATTATCGTATGATCTGATCCAAGTTTTACAGACTTACTTTACTTCCTAAAAATGTTGTTGTTTTGTCGTTTACGTAATAAAGAAGTAGAAATTAGGTTTTCTCTCGACATGCGAAGTTGCTTTCATGATAATCCCTGGGACCCAAAAATTGACCTATGTGATTCAAACCCCGTAACATTAATTTCTTTGCTCAATCGCTTATATGGACTAATTTTCATCATGAAATATTAAAAATTAGAACTTTTTCTGAAGGGCTTACTATATGTGAGAAATCTTGCCTCGAATGGGCTCCGGCAAATAGATCCATAAAGTTGGTCCGTTTAATTCAATATCAAATTTTCATCGTAAAGCATCACCGTTTACAACTTTTTTGGCATGAAAGGATTTGCATTTTTTGAGAATCCTTATATGCGGTGATAGTCACAAAAAGGGAAAGTAGACCTACGTTGTCCAAACTTTATAAGATTGGTTTGTTTGTGAATTTACTTTTACGAATAAATTTTCACTATGAAATATAGAAAATAAGACGTTCTTACGGGTTCTTAAGGGGATTGAAAACATTGCTCTAGCCGATCTTAAGGTTGCACAGCAATTTCGAATGGAGAAACTTTTGTCAAGAAGTTTTGAAAATAGAAGTTTTTTCGATATAAAGACTTTTCAAAATGTGGCGTTACGTGGGAAGTGGTCGAAAAAGTGGATCAAACCAAAATTTATCAAAATATTGTAAAAATTGCAACCATGCAGCTTGAACCCATAAATACCTAGGCAGACATCAGACGAACAATTAAGCTTAGAATCATTTTCTGAGATGATCGGCAAAATAAAAGGAAGGTCTATCCTAAACCTGGGTTACATAAATCCACACAAACTTGATATACCATGTATCATAAGTAGTGTAGGGTATAAAAAAAATGCAACATTTTTAGTTTCAATTATTTTAAAAGCAACAATCTTTCTTTACTTACGCTGTGTATTTTATAGGAAAATAAACAAGCGATGAGTAACCACAGGTTCGGTTTAAGCCAATTATAATTTCTTTCTTATTTGCGCTGTTTTTTTTTTTTGTTTTTCTATTTATGCGCCTGGTATTCATACTTGCACTTGACATTTTACAATTCATGTTTGTTATTGTCGTCATTGCCGTGTATGGTGTCATTATGCATTTATTAGGTGTTTGCTAAGTACGTACATACGCATTATATGCATTATATGTGCAGCGAATGTATGGCGTAACATGTATTAAATGTGACTGATTCATGCTGCCATCACAACAACAGTGTGTGACTAACGTTATTGTACAATGTTTAAATAGAGAATATAGTTATAAAACTATTTATTAATAACTTTAAAAAGATTCCAAGTGTTTTGTAAAGATTTGAAGAATATTTAAATAGATATAAATTAAAAAAAACGTTATTACACAAAAGAAAAAAAAAGAAAAATTTAAAAGAATTTTTTGCAAAATTTCTTAGTAAATCGGAGAGGTAATCAATAAAATGAGTGCTTGAGCTAAGTTCTAGACAATCCATTCCCTCAGTTAAATGGAGACAAAGAAGACTAACACGTTATAGCGTAGATAGAGTCTATTGCTACTCTGGAGCATATATGGCCTTAATTGGGTCATACAAAAATCATTCCGTTCATCACCATTTGTACTTTGTTACTATTTCTGTATAAAACTGAAGCAATGAGAGAGAGGTTGACTTGCAGATATCAGATTCAGCGATTGTAAACGAGTAGCACTCATTTCTTAAGCCTGTGTTTTTAATCATATCATAAACTTTAGGTTATTAACGAATGGTAGAAATTTTTTTTTTTTCTTTTTTAATATTCAACAGTGTTTTATTTATAACAATTGCTAATTTAATATTGCTTATGTAATATGAAAACGTAGCAGACATGTATCCTTGATTTACACGGAGAAAAAGAGAGAAATTCCTAAATAATATGAAATATGAAATGTTAAAGGTTATAGTTTATAATGTGAAAACGATAGAGTTCTCCTCCTAAGTTTTTACATCCAGCACTGAAGGAAGGCGATAAATTGATTTCATCAAAACCTTCGCAATTCCCAGAAGGAAGCTTTAGATCAGCACCTTGTTCCGACCCCATTTAGCCATGTCTGTCCGTCTATCTATATACCATGGTACAGATTGCAAAATTTAATATATCTGCTTCAAATTGGGTGAAAACACAGGAAATTCGTGTGGAAAGGTTGGAATGAAATATAGTCTGAATCGGTCGAAGAACACGCCTCGTATGAACCATAAACTGAAAACATCTCTGTCTTTTGGCTTTCTTGCTCGTTATTTATAAACTGGAAATGGAATTCATGATAAAAATTTGCATGTATTTCCTGCAAAAATTTGAAAATAATAGCCACGCCCCTCTAATGCTATAGAGTAGGAAAATTTAGTTTGCTTTGTTTTGATTTAAACGAAGAACTTAAACCGATTGAATTTTTCAAAGATGTCTTTAGAAGATACTGGCCGCAGATATGCTTCATTTCTAACACCAAAACATAATCAATAAACTCAAGTGAGTGAAACTAGTTTGGCATTGGAAAGGCTTTCGTCAGTTCTTACATTTGCAGGAAAATGGTTTGATTCCATAGGCAGACTTTTCAAGACAGATTTTCAATTGTTCGCTTATAGGCAGGGCTAATTTCTACAAAGCGGTAATGGTAGATATTGATAAGTTGAGGCGCCTCGAAGTTCTATTTTGCAGTATCCAAAAAGAAGCCACAGACGGCCCATAAAGTATATGTAGCCTTGTCACCGTCTAATACAAATAATAGAAAAAAAAGTGGCTCACCTCTATGGAAAGTTTCCCTACTTTATTTTTATTCTATGTGAACCACTAAGCCTAGTTCATAAAATTTTTAGATCTAAAGTGCAGGAGCATTGAGAATTGCCACGAGATGCATTTTATACAATGATTTACATAAAGACCGACCGTATTTTTATTTTTTCTAACGCGCTAAGTAGTAGGCAGTAAAGTTTGTAAGTAACTTCAGTAGACAGTCGCAGAAAGTATGCTTCATTATATACGATAAAATCTCTCGTTATCGACGAATTTTAAGGCGTTTTTTTTTTTTAAGATCAAAGCAGAGACTCTTTAAGAAGAAGAAGAAGAATATACATATTTTTTTCCTTTCAATCTGACGACCAATGATAATTATAACGACCAAACATATTCTCATTCTTTGCATATGTATATATGTCATATATTTACGATTATTTGCTTCAGTGCATAATCGCAAAACTTTGTAATAATAATGTTTGTGACATTAGCTTAGGTGTTTAAGGTGTTTCTTTTCGTTTAACATAACATTTTTCATACATTACTTCTCATCAAAAACACATCAGGGCAACAATCTATTTATTTGCGTTCGAAATGCAAGGTCATTAAAATTGATCAGATCATAATTTGTCGCTTTAACAATACAAAATCGCTTGCTAACAGTGCTTATTTTAAGAGGAATGGAAATCTTAACAAAACAAAAAAAAAAGAGTTCAACAATGACTTTCTCTTTTGTTTAACTCAAGATATCTAGAAATCAACAATTAAGGGCAACTTTTATTAAATATATATATATATATATATATGTATATATATGCTTGCCTAAATTTTTTTTTTTTTGTTTTTTTTTGTAAAAATCCTTGTATTCAATAATTGTGACATTGACTTGTTTTTATATACTTTGAACAGACCAGATATTCTCAGCATATATTCTAGACTTGAACACAAGACACCTAATTAAAAACGTTTTTATCGTAAGAAAGCATCGAATCAAAAAAAAAAGGAAAAAGAAAAAAAAATCAAAAACTAAACTGAAGCTCACGTATACAACGAAATTTACAACATTTTAGTGTTCATGTTTTGTATATAATTATATATGGGTCATGAGAACATCACGTATGTGTGAAGCGCGGCTCAGTTCATTATGCAACAATACATAAGAATCTTTAAATTGGGAAGCATTCATCTTTTCTTTTTTTTTTTTTTTTTTAACAACAATAACAACAGGTTCAACGTGTATAATGACAGCAAGGTCAACATCATCCTTAATATACAATGCAACCAGATATTCATATTCATACATATATTTTATCGGCATGAGGATATGTGTTTAGTTGTGCGTATATGCTGGCGACTTTTGAAACCCACCTGTAATAAGCGACAGAGACTTCTTTCGCTAAAATTTTTACTCAATTCTTTATAGAATTGGCAAATTCTCATAAAACCGATGATCACATTAAGTGAGGTTATGTTGACCTTCGACTGCATTTTTCCTACTTAATGCTTACATAAAGATTTTTAAGTGATTCACCGACGTAAAATCGATACGTACGTACGTAGTTAGAAATGAAAATTATTGGTATAGTCTATTGTCTGATGGTTACCGGATGACTTATTTCAAAATTTCCACTGATTTATTTGAGTTACGCACAGAAAATATTGCAAAGATAAGAAGTGGTCGTCGTTCTTAGATCGAGATAACACTGACAAGTATTTGTATAAAAAGAAATTATCGCCGCGTTCGGCCACATGTTGCGACATTTGTCAAGGGCAGACTGTTGCAGCTCTTATGGGAAATTTTTCGCGGCACCCAGCGAACTCACTGAACAAAACGCCTTCTAAATACCGTTTGTTCAGATTGAGACAGCTGGGCTAGGTTGGCGGCTCACGATTTCGGAATGCTGAAGAAACGCAAAAATGTGTCATGGGTGTGGAAAACGATAGAAAATATATTGTACCAATTTTTCTCAGCAAAGGCCTTTTCCAAGTGAAAAACCGATCAGAATATATGCATTCTTTACGCTGAGCTTTCAAGCCATTTCCGCACACTTGTTCGTCCCTTTCGTTCTTCTATCAATTTGTCTATCTAATTTTTTGGTCAAATCATATTTCTTTCTATTGGCTTGGATAACTGGCAGCCCATTAAAGAGTTCACTTACTTCT
Organism: Glossina fuscipes; assembly: GCF_014805625.2. Lineage (NCBI taxonomy): Eukaryota > Metazoa > Arthropoda > Insecta > Diptera > Glossinidae > Glossina > Glossina fuscipes. Next base: position 111,176 of record NW_023998445.1, read on the forward strand.
TTATTTTTGAGATGCGTAAGTTGAGTTGAAGTTCAGATTGATGAATGGTTGTTTGTTGTTGTTGTCTTAAATGAAGAAAACAGAAGTGATCAATCGATGTGAGAGATCCGAGCGCTTGGGTTCGGCACTTTGGGAGGCATTAAAAAATTCGAGGGCGCTTGGTAAGCTTTGCAAGAGGAGAAGGAGGAGAAGGTTTTGATTATATTCAAACTTTCATTCGGATAGTTTGAATAGGTCTTCCCACCAACCAAAGGGATGCCCAATTCATTCATTAATTTGCCAATTTGTCGTCCGATTAAGACTTCATCCCACGTGCGGACATTAAAATATTTCTACATACTTTAAAAAGATAATCGGAATTGCCGACAGAGACGTGCACATACTTCCATTAGTCCTCTATGATAGAAACTGATTATATCGATGATTGAATATGTATCAAGGACATGTAAAAGTATAGGGCAAAAAAAAAAAAGAAAAAATGCGCAATACACTTGTAACCATTAAAGACGTGTGCACAAGCTTGACATGATTGTTACGCAAGGCTTATCTTAAAGTAAACATAGTTTTATTAATTAATTTTTTTTTTTTGGAAAAAAAATCAATCTCTTCCGCATATCTTTTTTATATTATACATTTTGATATTAAATAAATATTTAATATATATTTATATATATATGTATATCAATAGTTCTACTTAACATTAAAGATGAATATTATATATCATCATCAAAACTCTATCATATCGTATCATTTTAATAAATAAACCTTGAAATGTAAATATACGCAAATGCACATGTACGCTTGTCTCTATTACACAAAGATTCACATTCAAGCATACAGCACACATAATTAACGAAGAAAAATCTTACTGATCATCAAGGTAAGTGAGAAAATGCTTAAAATTATTTAGAAAATAAATAAAAATACATTTTACAATATATCTCACCTTGTGATTTATTTTCTAAAATATATTACTTAGAGCATTTAGAGAAAGCATTTAGTTGAAAGTTTTAATGATCTTACGCTACACGCTTGCATATGCATGCATATATGGATGTTAAACATTTCTCTCTCTATATATACATATATGCATAAGTAAATTAGTAAAGTCTGTAATATTAATTTTCTAACATCAGCAAGCAAGGTTAAATTATTTCCGTTAATGTATGGAGAGAGAGAGAGAGAGAGAGAGAAAGATTACCACTGTTATTTTGCTTATGACAATTACAGGCAAATATATAAACGCATACATACACATACATATATATATATATATATGTGTATATACACTTGATTGAAGAAAGCGAAAGAGGATAAGAAAAAGGATGATGAGATGAGATGATCCTTTAATTAAGCGCCTATAACATGATTTTCATCAATAATTAAATATATATGCGAGTAACACGTGATAGTATAGTTTAAACAACTCGAAACATTAACTGTTGTTAATGACAACAATAAAATAAATCATATGTACGATTACAATGTGCTCGGAAGCAAACGGAAGCAAAACAACCATTGAACGTTAATGAGCATTTTAAATAAAAACAACAAACAAACTAAGAGAGCAAAAGTAAATGTCTGCTCATTTCTATTAAAAACGAAAAAAAAAAAATTCAAAAAAAAATAAGAAGAAGAAGCAAATATAGAGCATTTTTTTTTTTTTATTTCATTTCAATTCAAAAAAATATCGAAAATACTAACGAAAACAATGTTAGCAGTTGTTCACGCACACAAAAACAAAAACAAGCAAAAAAAAAAAAAATGAAAAAACCGCCTAATAAAACCGACAAAACTAAACGTCACCAATACAAATATCGCAAGTATATATGTGTGTATAACGTACGCAAATACAATATAATAACACGAAGGAAACCGACAGAGAGTGTCAAATGCGTTTAACGTATATGTTAAGGAAAACAAGCAACAATAACAATAATAATAATAATAACAACAATAATAATAATGTAAAACATAAGCAAAAAGTGAATAACGAAAGCAGAGGGTATTTAACCGACCTCAAATCAATTTGCAATTTCAGTCTATCTCCGTATTGCAGTGTTGCATGAACTCTCTTCAATAATATATTAAAAAGCCAAACGGTTGTGCTTTTCCAAACACCTTTATTTTATTTTCTTTCTTCTTCTATTACAACGAACACCCAAGTGTTTCTCTTAAAGTGACAAAAAATAAAAAGAAAAATAAAATAATGTTAAACATAACGAAATAATTTTAAAATAAAAAACAAAAAAAAAAAAAAACATTTTGTAACTTGAACTTGAATCGTTTCGTAATTAAAGCTGTGTGTATTCAACTTAAAAAAAAAAAAAAATAAATAAAAAACAAGAAACGGAAATCACATATGATGTCCATTGAAGACAATTGTTGGTTTTTGGTGGTGCAATGAACATATACGTGCTTAGCGTGTTGGATAACGTAAAATACATGCAAGAATTAAACAAATAAATAAACATGTATATATAATATATATATATATATATATGTACATATATATTGGGTATGATATGTTTGGTGCGTGAGACCAGAGCGCGTAGTGTTATCTAATCGGGTGACAAATGGGTGCGTGTGAACGTAGCATAGACAGCCCCAGAAACCTCAAATGGAATTGAAACGCAACATAGAGCCACATATGTATGTAGATGGTATTAAAAAAAAAAAAAAAAACCAGTTGCAATTTTAAACACGTCAAGTTAACGACTTGTGGTGGTGTATCGATTACTTAATAATCAAAGGCGAAATAATATAAAAACAACGCACTAAAATACACACATAAACACAAACAAATTCACATAAAACACATAATATCAATAATAACATCGAACTAACTAACCATACACTTGATGATGATGATGATGATGATGATGATGAACGTTCAATGATCGCCACGAACATATGAGCTGTTGGTAAAGATTAAAAGAATTAAAATTTCCATTTGGATAAGTTTATATTAAAAGCAAGGAAAGCAAAAAAGAAAAAAAAAAAAAGAAAAACAAGAGCACGTTTTTTCTATTTTTTTTTTTTTTTTCTTTCTTTTTATAAATTAGACGCGAACTTGAAAGTGAAAGTAATTTGTAACAGCTGTGTGTAAACGGTATTTTGCGGTGCAGTGTGCGACTCTAATCGCGTAGCATTCATCATCTCTTCAGTTAGTTAGCAACGGAAATTTCCCGTTTCGCAAGTTGCTGTGTGGAAATAATCGCTTAACCGATCGCTTAACATTATTATTGCAGCTTTTTGTTGGAGTGCATGGTTTTAAATGAAATTTGCACAAAATTGGATTTAAAAGAAAAAACTAAACAAAAGAAAACCATTTTATTTCGGAGACGTTAGCCATCAAATTAGCTGAGAAATATTTCAAAAAATTAATTCAAAGTAAGAAAGAAATCTTATATAATAAGATGAGTCAGAAAGGAAATATGCCGAAACCGGATGAAATTATAGAACTCAGCTTAGCTGAAAATGCGAGCAAGGATAGCTCTGCTGTCGAACATCGAGATGGCCATACATTGGTCGTGACCACCGTTCGCACCGAAACCGTTACTACCACCGAAGTCACTGAGGAGATTAAAAAACCTGAACAACTTATTGCTGTGCCTGTCTTGAAACCTAACAAAAAAGAAGAACACAAAACCTCAACAATCCCTAATGCCTATCAAGAAGACTTGCCTAGTTGCAGTAATTCTCCCGAGCACACCTCAAAGGCTATTGTGCCCCTATCATCTTCACTGCCTTCCAAATTGTTACGTTTACACGCTAAACGTTCCGCTCAGGCTTTGCGTGAACAACAAATGGCAGCGCAATGTCAGTCATTGGATTCACAATTCGGTAGTAATGAGAGCATTACCGCCGAACAAAGCAGTGGTGACGACTTTAATTCCGATACTTATGATATAGCTACGTGTAGTGCTCCAACTACTTCTCCCTCATTAGCTGAGGATTTGCCCATCGATAACTCTGATGAAAAACTCGATGTTGGTATGGGTTCGTCTATTGAATGCTCCGATGAGTCGGAGGAAGATGATGAACTAAAACCTTTAGCTGTAGATAATCATGTTCTTGAGGTGAGACCATCGACTAGCCAAGAGTCATCGGCAAATTTGCCCAGTGCTGAATTGAGTGAAGAGAACTTGGAAAAGTTTCACAAACATCATCATCCGCAAATGGATAACATTTATTTGCATCCTAACTTTAAATACGAATACCTAGGCTTAAGTAAAGAAGTGGCAGAGACATCACCACCGCCTGCAGTGGCGCCTGCCAATTCACCGACCGACCAAAAACGTGTTCATCGTTCATTCTTGAATATGAAGAGAAACGACACATCAGAAACAATCGTAGAACAAGATCATTCGGTGGTTTCGCAATCGACTAATGCCAGTGACAAGGCTGCCATCAACGAAGTTGACACTTTGGATCCCTCACTTATACCCAATGAAGAATTGGCCGCTGAAATCGCCGAAGCTGTAGAATTTTATTTCTCTAACGAGAGCATTCTCAAGGATGCATTTTTACTTAAACACGTCCGCCGTAATAAAGAAGGCTTTGTAAGTTTGAAATTAGTATCGAGCTTTAAAAGAGTACGTCAACTGACGAAGGATTGGCGTGTTGTCGGCAATGCTGTTCGTCGTAAATCACGCAAAATCGAATTGAACGATCTGGGAACAAAAGTTCGCCGAATGGAAGCACTGCCTAACTTCGATGAGACAATGCCATCACGTACGATCGTAGCCTGTGATCTACCACTGGATAAGCTAACTATAGAAAAGGTATCTGATATATTTTCCAAATGCGGTGAAATCGCCTTAATACGCATTCTAAAACCGGGCATGGCAATACCAGTGGACGTTCGACAATTTATGAATAAATATCCAGAAATGCAACAAAAGGAATGTGCTCTTGTCGAGTATTTGGAATCGTCGTCAGCTCGCGATGCACGTGACATGCAAGGTCCATTCAAAGTATACGAAATGGTGGCTCCGAAAAAGAAAACTGGCAAAAAGGCGGTTATACAAATGGCCGCACCAGTCGTGCGTATGGTGGAGAATTATCGTCATTTCAACGAACACAACTACGAACGAACACGTGGCGGAAGTTTTAGTGGCGTTATACCTCACGAAGTAGATATGCGTTTTAAATTGAAACGAAATAATTCCGATATACATCAGAAAAGTTACAACGACATGGTGCAAGGACAACATGGTGCTCACCATTATTCTTATCAACCGAATCCACAGTCGCAATATACTGCTTTACAACGCAGTAATTTTGGCAGTGAACATCATATACCTCATCACCATCAGCATTATCAACAGGCTCGAGGGCAAGAATCCACTCCTCACACTCCTTCTTCGCCAGGTGTTAATATGAACTATTTCTCCTATTCGCCGAGACGCTATAGCAACGCTTCTACAATGTCAACAACTCACAATGTCGATTCTCACGTAGTACATGGCAACCCACCCACCGCTATTGGCAGCAGTAATATTAACAGTAACTCTAACGTAGGCCCTGCACATACTTTGGTACGTCGACTGTCCAATGAGGCTCAAGAAGTAGGTAATTACGGATACTCCGAACTTAATCGTCGTACATCGAATTGTAGCGAGAGTATGCCGGTCCCAAGAAGAGATTCCAATTGTTCAGAAGGTTGTCCTTATCACCGACGAATATCCGATTTGGCACAACAAGAGCTATATCGTAAAAATTCCCAAGGATCCATGATGGGCGGAGAGCGTCGCTTTTCAAATGGATCCTTCCAATTTGAACGAACTTTCTCTAATGCAAGCGATCTTGGCAGTGGTACGGGCTACCAGAGGCGCATGTCCAATGATTTCAATTCCGAACGTAAACCATCTCTTGAAACCCATGTCGGTACTCCTTACGAGGATAGCAATGTCGGAGGAGGTGGTGGGGGTTATAATATCTTTCCACGTCGTTACTCCAACAATTTCAATAATGTTAGCAGTAAATTGGCTGCTTACGATAATGCACAGTATATTAATGGACGTCGTATATCCACTGATTCCGGTTATGATAGACGTTATTCATTTGGTTCCGAATATGAGGGTTCTCCTCGTTCGCGTACTGGTAGTTTCTTAAATAATTACAAACACGGTAACGACTATGATAATCAGCCGCGTTCAAGAACGAATAGTTTCTTAGAGGGTTCCCCACGTTCAAGATCCGGTTCATTTGCGCAGCGAGCTGCCGAAAACTTAGTGCGCACTCCTTTGGGTCCAGATGGCAGTAAAGGTTTTAGTTCCAGAATACGAAAAATGACTGAATCAGTTGCAACAGTTAACTAATTTGGTAAGCTGACGAAGAAGCATTATGACGTTCAAAAGCTTAATATTTTTTCGTATTTTTTTTTTGTTTTTTTTTTTTTATTTTTTTTTTCTATAATTTGGCATAGACTAGATGCAGGTATGAATGATGGCTGTTAATCCCTTTAATGCTCTACCCCTCAGACAATAAATTAAGTTGTTACTTATATTCTAGGAACATAAATGTTATATAAAAATGTGCTTACAAATCGAAGCATAGAATGGAGAGAATCGAAAACGATAACGAGATAGCAGTGCTAACTTTTTGTTCAAAAAAAAAAAAAAAAGAAAAAAAAAATTTGAAATTAAATTTGAAAACTATAAAGAATTTTAACGCAGGTCTTAGAATTTATATTGATTTTATACTTAAAAAGAGAATTATATATAGCAACATTTTTTTTTTTTTTTTTTTATGAAAATATAATTTTTTTTTTTTTTTTTTTTTTGCTTCAATTTTTATTTACTTTCACTCAGGTATTAATGGATAAGTTTTATTAGAATTTTGTATGTTTTTATGACATTGTCCTTGAGTTGGGAAATAAACAAACAAAAAAAAAAAAAAAAAGAAACCAAAAAACAGAATAAACGAAAATCATAAAATTTAAACAATTGATAGCCAATTAAATTCAATTGATTTATATTCAATCAAAATTATTTTGTTTTAATATCAATGAACGATAAAAAATCAGAAGCTAACGATCTATTTGCGTTTTTTTTTTTTTTTTTCTTTTGGAGGTTATGTGCCTTTTATTAGCTTGAGGTTATTATACATCTTGAATTGATTTTTGTTAAGCAAGCAACGAGTAAAAAGAGGAAATTCAGTGCCTTTTTGCTTTCATGGATAAGAAATATTTTAGCTAATGGTCCACATAAATTTTTTTTTTTTTTTTGTTAAGAAAATAAAACTTAAGTTAATGTAGTTTTTTAATGATTTGTTGGTAAATAAACAGCGAAATATTATGAAAAGATGCTTTTAAATGAAAAGTTACTTACGAGTGTTCTGAAAGAAAGACACACAATAGGATTAAATATTTTCAATATTCTTCTTACATATTTCTAATCTTCTTAAAAACATTTGACAAATGTCAAAGATAATCAATCACTGCCGTTTATTGCCAATTCAGGGCGAAGAGTTGGATTAGTCAAATACATATCGGCTTAACATGTTAAAACGTGCTATTATTTATTTATTTTTTTTTAGGTAGTTCGCAATGGACGCAAAGACACGATAGTGCAACAGTGTACATTATTAAATAACCTACGCTACTTTGCCTAATACAATTATTCATATAAGGATTTTTCAAAATAATGCGATGTACAGGCCTTGATCGAAAAGGTGGTCGCATCCTAACCATTTTCAATAGCGTTCTTCCTTAGGCCTAAATGTGTCGGTTTATCAAAGCTCATCACAAAGTCTGAGCAACTACGACCTACAGATTGAACACAAGAAAAGAAGATGGACAGACAGTCCTAGATCGATACGTTGGTGTACCAAGTTACAACAAATTATCTGAATAGGTACGCACCTACAGATTGAGCCCACGAAACTAAGATGGACAGACGGACAGACGGTCCTAGATCGATACGTTACCAAACTTTATCAAAATATCTGAAGAATTGCGACTTGTGGGACAGACGGACAGACGGCTTTAGATCGATTCGTTGGTGTACAAAACTTCATTAAAATTTCAGAAGAATTATGACCTGTAGGTTAAATATCAGAAAGCAAACAACAAGACAGACGGACAGACAAGCGAAGATCGATGCAAAAAAATGTTTCTGAATTAATCGGTTTAATAAAAGCTGTGTTTATCTCAAAATCTTCTTGGTGTTGTATACATCCGCACCTCCTTAATATACTCTTCTAGCACACGTAGTGTAGAGTAAAGAAAAATAATCAAAAATAAATTTTATTAATGTAAACAATATTTTCAACAATACATGAAAATTGGGTTTATAAAGTTCATCATAACCTTCCACATATTCTCCGTTATGAGGTAATTTTGCTAAACTCTTGTCTTACGCATAACATAAGAATATAAAATGAAGGACAAGATTAAGAAATTATTTAAATTTTAATATAGAAAACGGCTGATTAACTTACACGTAGCGAAACGTTGTTGGTTAATGGTTGCATTAGCGCATTACGAGAGTCTATTGGCTGATCGAGCCTCTAATTACGTCAGTATGCAATAAAATGAACGGACGCGTTAACTATTTGATAGCAATTAAGAAATAAAAAAAAAACAGTTATGCGATTATTTTGCATGAATGCTTTTAGAAAAGCAAGGTAATGTAGTTTAGTGCTTTTTAATAATAATAAAACTTTTTAAAAGCGATTATTTTGAGTGGGAAGAATGATTTCGAATGACCTTGACCTCTTTTCATGAATGTTTCTTATACGCCAGTTAATGTATTCTTTTTTTTTTTTTTGAAAAGAAATAAAGACAAATAATTGAAGGAATCAAATCAAAGCAAATCTTTTTTTTTTTTTTTAAATAAACTCGTATATTATTATATTATAATAAATATTAATATTTAGCCATAAATATTTAATTATCTTTTCCTTTTTTTTTTTTTTTTTGCTTTATCTTTCAAGTGATTTTAAACCGTGCTATATGAATGCATCCAAAGAAAGTAAAAGTTGTTTGTTTGTTTTTTCCATTTATCTTACTTATCTAGACTATAAAATACAATACTTGATGTATGTTCAATTATTCAACGTTATGTGTACTGAGAGGCGTATTATTCAAAATATTGACATCGAAATATTAAAGTTTACGGCCTGCAATCATTTTTTTCTTTTTTAAATCAGCCCATACAGCACGTAATATATAATGATTGCTGAGCTATAGTTTAGGGCTCGAAAGTATTATTTTTCACTCAGTTGTTTGTTGAAGAAAAAAAAAAACAATCAGCTGTTCGTAGAAATATTAGGCTCCCATGCACTTGCCTTAGAGCTTAACGTCTCAATGTCCGCTGACACGGCGAGTTATTTAAGTGGCGCCCGAGAGTGAGACAATCGCTATAAGTCTGGGGCACCACTACGCCTCGAGTACCAGGCTGATTTAAAGTGCTTGGGCAAATAAACCCACGTTGAGGAATGCCGAAGCCTAGCATCGCTTGTAATTATTCTCATTTGGCGATGTTTCGAAATCACCACGGTAACCATCAGTCAGGAGTTAATATTCCACCTACAAGATTCCCTTCAAATAAAGCGACATTTAGTGAGTGGGTCCCTGGCCCCTATGGATCTACAACTGCTTTAGTATTACTTTACGCGACCGTAGTCACACTGGGCTTTGGATCTGACAACAAGCTATTTAGAGAAGCATAAGGCCTCTATGTAACAGATAAGATGTAATGAATGCTAAGTCAGCTGTTTATTGAAAAAAAAATACAATCAGCTGTTTATGGAAAAGTTAGGCCACCGTACACCCTAAGATAAGTTCCAATTTCAATTTTCTTTAGCATTGAATCGCTTAAAAGAGGAATGCTTGCTTTTCAAACAGCTGCTTACCTCAAAAAAAAAGAAAATCCAATCATAAAGTAAACCAAAAGTTGGGCATCACTGACGAATAGCGTTAATCTGCAATGCCACACTTGAACTCTGTACATTTTAGGCATCAAAAGTGTTATACGAACAGATGTGTATTATAGCTGTTCATGTTAGTTACCTCTCGCTTGGAGCATCAATTTTTAACTCTAAGCATGAAAATGTTAATTTTTCCGGCAATTATTCATTTTTTTTTTTAGTGTTGTTTTTTCCGTTTCTGATGTAAATCTTTTAGAGATTTTCCAAAGCGTGCACTTTGCAAACACGCATTAACGCATCTGTATATTTACTTTCTATTTATATTCATTTTAGTACACATTTTATTTTGATGGACGGACGCTTGACGCTTAGTCAAGCTTTGATTTTTTTTTTTTTTATGAATGCATTATGGTTTTTAGTGTAGGATCAACTGATGTTATAAAGCAGGATAAGGCAATTGTTTTTGCAATAACTTGCCATTATTCTCCTTTATATAAATTTAATTATTTATTATTTTTAATAAAAATTAATATATTATATAAAGTTACTTAATTGGAATTTATTGTCAACAAAATTTTAAAAATAATTATTTATAAATTTTATTAAATAAAAAGTAAATCTTGATTTTAAAAAACAGGTTCATTGTCTTCAGTAATTAGTGTTTAATGTTATCATTATTATTAAGTTAAAAAAAAAAAGAAAAAAAAAGAAGAGATTATTTGTATAAAAATATTAAAAAATTTTAAAAAAAAAAAAAAGAAAAAAAAATTGAAATTTTTATTGTTATTAAATTTTTTTTCTGATTTTTTTTTTTCATTTTTTAAAATTAGGATGTCAACGTAAATTACTTAAATTATTATTGTAAAAATTATTTAGAAAAATTATTTTGTTTTTTTTTTTGATTATTGTATAAAATTCTTTTATTTAGCTTTAAGTTTAATCGCTAATCGTAATTAAACTGTATTATATATTATATAAAAATTGATAAACAAAAAATTTTAATAATAAATAAAACTTTTGTAAAATCATTATAAAATAATTCTTAATTAAATACGTTGTCCCGGGTAAGTGTAAAGAATTCTTTTTTTTTTTTTTAATTAAAATTTCATTTGAAACAAATAATAAGTGGGTTTCATATGTAAAGTCAATCGTAAAATTTTCTGCTTAATCTTATAAAGAATGAATTGTCACCTTCAAAACGACGTTCCTCTTTAATATTAGTACGAAGTTCTAGGTTACTATTTGCATTAGGTTGTAAATTGTTGATAACGACAGTGGGTCAAGGAAAAGGTGCTGGTGTTTACACCTACCCCTATGGTTTCATAGTCGCGTAACTTTGTTGATTTCCATGTGACAATTAAAAGTTGATTAGAAAAAAGTAAAAACACTATAATCGGGCACCACCACCCTTAAACACCCTACATCACTTCGTTTAATACAGTTATTCATATGGCAATTTTTCAAAATAAGGCTTTACACGGGGAGTGTTTGCAAAAGTGACCGATCTGAAAAATTTTCAATAGTGCTCCTTCTTAAATACAAGAGTACAAGACGGACAGATGAATAGACGGGCTTAAATCAATGCAGGAAACGGTCTAATAAAAGTTGGGTCTGTCTCAAGTCCTTCTGGATGGTTCTTATACGAACATTAATACGTACATGTGGTATAGTGTACAATAAATTATTGCCCAAAACCATCTTTTACTGTGTTACGAAACTTAGAAATCAATAGGTAAATACAGGTAGACTGCAGGTAAAACAAATGCAGTTGACATCTTCCGGAAAAAGCATCAAATTTAAAGGAGAACATTTTTTGAGGGCAATGCCTTCTTGCCCACATTTCCAGAAAGTTCGAAGATTTTATATCAAAGTGGTCCGATCCGAATAATTTTGGACTGCGGTCTTCTTAGACGTAAAAATGCCACTTTATCAAAATGCATCGAAATATCGAAGAGATTGAACACAAGAAAACGAGATGGATAGATAGAAGGACGGATAGATAAACTAAAATCAATTTAGAAGGTGACTCTGAATCGTTGGACACAATAAAAAGTGGCTCCATCTGCTTGCTGCCTATAGCCGTATAAACTTAACATACCCATAAGTCGTGTAGGATATAAAAAGAACAAAAACATTTTCCCAACTGCAAGTGGGTTCCGTAAATGAGCCAACATTCTGTAGAGATAGCTATACTTTAAAGTAGCGCTGCGATCAAGGTGATAGCGGTTCGCGGGCTTATAAGAAAATTCAACTGAATTTTTAAACTGAATAGTTGATCATTAGGAAAAGCGTACACCTACTTATCCATTTAAGGGCTTAATATTGGAAGAGCTTGGCTAGGAAATTCTGTATACCATTTACTTGCCATATGTTCCTTGTAGAAATATGCTTATGGTGTACAGCCATACTTGAAACAAAGAGGCTTATGGAAATCAGTTAGTCCAGTTTTTCGCCCAGAAATCTCAAAAGGTTTATAATTTCCAATTGCCTCCATCATAAAAAACTACAAATGAGACTTTATCGGCATAGATGTGTTCGCTTTATATGATTGCGTGCAAGTAAAAGGTCCATATGATCCAAATTTTATATTATATTACTCTTACGAAAGAATTCTCATCATAAAAAATCAAAATTCAATATTTTTGCTATATATTTTTCATTTAGGGCCTTTTTATGAGCTTGGACCTAGAAAATAAACCTACATGGTCCAAATTCGGTAAAATTATTATTTACGTCAAATTAACAGTAAACACGAATTTTTATTAAAAAAAATTGAAAATTAAGTTTTTCAACCATATAAAGATTCACTTTCCGTAGGAATGGCGTTTCAAAAAATTGCCCCATCCGATCCTCATTTTTCGGAACAATTCAGAATGCTTAAACACTATTGCTCAGCGATTTTTGCCAATTTTTTTCTTATAACATTAGTCGTGGAAAAGTCGGAAAAGCGGTCCGAGAGAATTCGTCCTTGGTTCGGGAGAGTTCGTCCTTGGGATAAAACGGGCCATCATCATCAAAATATCTCGATAATTGTAATCTTTAGGCTGAATACAAAAATACATAGACAGGACTTAGACGGACAAACGGACGGACAAGTTTAGATCATTTCAAAAAGTAATTCTGGAGCGATCGATGTAATTAAGGATGGGTTTCAGATCCGTCTGGGTGTTACATACGTCCGCACAAACTTAATACACCCTGTATTACAAGTGGTATAGGGTATGAAAAGCTAAAATTTGCAAATGGAATGGAATTGCCAAGCACGAAATTATAGCTTACTCAAGTCAAAGGAAATCTTGAGCAAAATTTAAGAAGTTTATTACAGGCTTGAATCACATAAAATGTTACCGTAGGAAATGACTATCAATTGTCTACAAAAAATTTACATGTGTATAATTTTCTTGCGCGGGTTTGTACTCTCATAGAGTAGACTAGTTTTCTTGCTTGTTATGTTCGCAAACGTATCATAAATTTATTTTAATTTTGAGTAATTTTATCATGTCATAGAAATTAGCAAAAAAACCAACAAGTTTTGGTTAATGTATTTTACTAAATTATAACAAAAAATTTGTTTATGCATTCATACGTTTATATGCATTGATTGAAAATGAAGTTCTCAGCGACTGGATCTTTATACTAACGCTATGTATATAGATAGTAATGCGTTGGCAGCAAGTTGCTTGATCTTTGTCTTTTCTTCGCCTAAGGAAGAAACGCTACTCCAGAATACCCAAGAATCTCTCTGCTTGATTTAACTGATGACTCTTAGATCTTGGTCTCTGACTTGTCTTCATCTATAAAAGAAATGCTTTTGAAGAATACCCAAGAGTCTCTCTGCTTGATTTAACTGATGACTCTTAGATTTTGGTCTCTTTGCTTTATTTAACTGATGAGTCGTAAATCTACGTAGTAGTGCACAAAAAATGTTTAATTCATTAAGCTCTGGCAAAAGAATTGATTTTGTAGAATCGAATGACTTCTTGGTTGTTTGAAAATTGTTCTCTGATGATATCTAAGTGTAGGTAGCCTTAATAGACCAGATGCTCTTTCCGTTTAAAAATTTATAATATTTCCAAGGTATAGTAGGAAAAGAACCTAGTCGAGCCTAGTCTAAAGCCTACACACTTTTTGAATACTAAACGCATAAAGAGGTTTTTACGATGACGTTGCGAATATCGAAAAAAAAGAGTTGGAAAGAAAGTCGTACACCTAATATTGTATATAGGTTCCACAAATATCAAAATAATTTTGTTTATACCCTACCCTACACCATTTGTGGTACCAAGGTATATTACACATAACATCTAGACGGACTTGAGACATACTTGTGCCAAGGATGAACGCTATGGAAAATGCTTCGAATCGAATCACTTTTTCAATCGCTTTCTATATATAGAGACTCGTTTTGAAAAGTCTTCGTATGAATATCTGTAGAAAGGTGTAGGATATTTGATGGTGCACGTTGGCCCATAACAATCTTGTTAATTGCTTTTTATAACTATTTGTTAGACAACACTTTCATGAGGGAAGAATCAATCTTTCACTCCACACAGTAGTTATCCTGCTTTGATGCGTTGCAAGTGCAATGACATATTTAATACGTCTTCAATGCTTGATAGAAAATGCAAATATTTTAATATAAAAAAAAGAAGAAAAACAACAACATTTTCATGAATTCGTTTCTGTTTTAAGTGCAGCCGCTTTGCTTGTTTCCAAATGCAATAAATGGAGCTTGTACGAGGTAAAGTTATCTTTAAGTGCATGAAAATTGATAATGCGTACGCGTATGCGTATACGTATGTGTATTCGCGTGATATATGTCTACTTAGTAATGAATCATGTACTTGTTATTGTTGTTGTTGTTGTTGTCCAGTTACTTTGAATGTAATTATAGTTTAATAACAATTGCTTGAGGGTATACATTAATGGGTTTTGTTTTTTAGGCGCTTTAGTACGCATCGAAAAATATTAATTAAAATTCTTATTTATTAACTTTTGAAAATCCTTGATCTGCAAAGTAATGAAATTAAAAACGAAAAAATTCCAAACATTTGCGAAGATCCTATGCAAGATGTGACCTAAATACTTGGTAAAATAAGAAGCAAAGACTTAACAACTTGTCAACTAATTACTGGCGAATAATGTTATTCGTACCGTTTTAGGCATTTAAGGTGCGGAAAGGATTTACAAATTTTCACGGTGTTCCTCCTGCCTTTACCTTACTAATCATAGCTAATCGCTATAAGCAGTTATATCGGTTGAGAAAGCAGAGATACTAGATTTGAGAGTATATTGCAAACAAAAAAAAAAACAAGTAAGAAAGTTATAATCGGCCGGAACCGAATCTCGCATACCCACCACTATGCTTTTCGTATTCTACTCTCCAGGTTCTTTTATTTGATACCCATATCGCTGGTATTATTAAGAAAAAAATTAAAAGCAGTGTCCACCGAATTTATTCTAGAATTACCCCATTTTTAGGCAGACAATATATCTCCAGTTGAGGAGTGTACAAAACAGTGTGAAACAGTTTGTCTTGTTTGCCTTATGATAAGTGAGCATAAAACTTCAAAAAATTGAAAAAAGTAAAATTTAGTTACTCATAACTTTGCATGGGCCGGGTTTTTCCATTTTCAGACCTAAAGAGGAGACCATTTCATAAAATGTGGAACATTTCAGTATCGAACTTCAATACTTTCCGAGTAACGAGCAAAAATCCAAAAATTTTTGTTAAAAAAAATTGAGTTGCTTTCAGTTTACGTTCCAATACGCGCTCCTGTTCCGACCAATACAGCCCATTTCAATACCAACCCGCGTGCAAAAACTTGCAATGTTTCTACCAAATTTGAAGTCGAAATCTTCATTTTTGCAACTCGGAGAGTACCAACAGCACACACCGCATAGACGGACGGACATGGCTAAATCAATTCAGAATTTTACGCCGATCAAGAATATACTTTATAGGGTCTCTGAAGCTCCCTTTTGGGTGTTACATATATTTTGGAAAAAAACAATATAAGTCTACGACCATCTTAAAGTGGTGGGTATAAAAAAAGCAAGTGGAAACATTATAGTCGGCGTAGGGCGACTATTAAATACCCTACACCGCAATGCCTAACATATTTCTTATTTTTGCCAGAGAACACCAATATTATGGTCTATTTTTATAGGTACATACCTATATGGGACTGTATATTAAAAACAAAACCTCTTGGCACATGAAGTCTTGCCTTTCGTTAGAATGTCTATGCCCAAGAAGTTCAAAAATTGAGGCGCTTTCTATATCATCTTCTATTCACATATTGAAAATTAGTATTTTCTGCCCTGCAAAGGACCAATTTTCATGAAACCGCTTACATAGTCCAGGAATTCCAAAATAGGCCCCGGTGGTCCAAATTAGATGCAGTTAATTTTTTTTTCTTAAATTATTATTATGATTTGAGTTTCATTCTAAACCATTGAAAGTTATACATATTTGTCGTATGAATTTCAGTTGTCGCGTTATGAGAGCGGGTTCAAAAATTGACTTAGCCGGTCAAAACTTTTCATACCAATTTAGAATGCTGAAATACCACTACTTAGCCATTTTTGCTGAGAAATTTTGAAAATTTCAATAGGGCGCTGTATGAGGACTGGTCGAAAAATTGGACCGATCCGAACCACTTTCGATAACATTCGTCCTTGGATGAAAACACATCACCGCATCAAATTTTATCAAAATATCTGAAGATTTGCGATCTACAGCTTGAATACAAATTTACATGGACAGACCTCAGACGGAGAGACAGATCAATTCAGATTATGATTCTGATTTGATCAGTATAATAAAAGACGGGTCTCTGTTAGGTACTTCTGCGTATTTCATACATCCGTACTAACTTAATACTCTACGTACTCTGTATCACCAGTGGTGTAGGGTATAAAAATTGAGAGTTATATTCTATGGGCGATGCTGTAGTACCTGTATAAATATTTTAATTAATTTTTTCTCATGAATTCTTGGCCGGTTTCAAATTCGTAATGCACCTAAGCATGTCCGCCCGCCTTTTTTCCCTCTTTCATCTCTTGGTCTGAAAATGCGAAATGAGGATATCGCCGACAAATTTGCAAAAGAGTGTGAAAATGGCCTAAGCAGATCAAAAAACATGCCTACAACGCACACATGCCACATGTCTGTACCGCCGAAACGGAGAACATGTTTACCTTCCGTGCCTTTTGCTTGTTGCTCATAAACTACAATAGCTACAGATATCCCATATGGAGTTCAACAAAATCATTCCACGCCCTCCTGATATTATCGAAATATTATTTTTCCCTTTTTTTCAATAATCTATACGTTATCGATAAAGATTCGATCGCAACGCGAATATAATTCTCTTACTTATTTTATTTTTATATATATTTCGAAATCTAAAAATATATATGATTTGTGTATAACTAAACAAACATAAACTATAAGCAATTTTCTATCCAAGATACAGAATGTCGTTCGGGCGGTAAACTGGTTTGGCTCGTCGTAGTGTTACATTCGTTATAAAAACATGCGATTAATAAATAAAACTTTAGGTTATCGAATAATCGAAATCCCTAATGAAAGAT
>NW_023998445.1:128753-133977 GCF_014805625.2 Glossina fuscipes
GTTGGGTTTATTCGTTTTTTGTTTATCTTTAAAAAAAAAAAAAAAAGAAAAACAAAACGAAACGAAAAAAAGGTTATCGAACATTTGATAGAAGTTCTTTTTGCTGAAGTGAATATAAATACTAGGTAACTAATTAAAAAAAAGCATAAATTTATTATTAAATTAAAAAAAAAATAATAATAATAAAATAATAATAATAAAAGTGAATATTGATTTTTATACCCACCACCACCAAGCGATGGGGTACACGCATTTTGCATAGCACTCGAAACGAAGTTGCGGGGATCCTCTATAATGAGTGTGAAATTCTGATCCGATTAAATCATGTCTGTCCCTCTGTACGCATATGCATCTGTGTGTCGGTGTGTGTCAAAAATGAACTTGTCAACTTCAAATTTGGTAGAAGCATTGAAAGTTTCCGCACGCAGGTTGGCATTGGAAATGGTCGAAATTGGTCAGAGGACATGTCCGCAGCAAAGCGCACAATAAACGCAACTTAGTTTTCCCAAGCAAAACTATATAGGTTTCTGCTCTTTACTCACAATTTCTGGAAAATAATGTTACCACAAAAATTTTTTTTTTTACTTTTTTGATAATTTTTTTTCTCATTAATCTTAAGCTAAGTAAGACAGAATGTTTAAGAGTATTTTGTACCGATCTTTCAAGTGAAACTATATTATTTGAATAAAGATGTGCGAAAGTGGCGGAATAATTTTTTCTTAACCATTACCATCGATATGGGTATCAAATAGAAGGATTTGGAGAGTAGGAGACGACAAACTGTATAAGTGTGTTAAGGATTGATTCTAACGTGGTAGACATTTAATAAATAAGATCTTGGGACACTTTCGAAATGTACCGATCTCTTGAACTTTATAAACCTAAGGTGTCCAACTTTTTATTCATTACTAAAGTGATTGGAATAAATTTTGTCATCATTGAAAAAAAAGTTTATTTAAAAAAATTTTTTTACATAATTGATTTTGCTTATTATCCTTAAGTCATTGTAGTGGTTGGTATGCGAGATTCGACTTTAGTCGAATATAAATTTTTTACTTGTTAGTTTTAAATTACCTTTTAATTAATTAAAAGTAAACCAGTTAAACTGTTAAGGAAAAAAATTTATATCTTAGGTGCTCCCTATGACTGCGTCTTCGTCAAGACATAAAAGAAGCCCAACGACCGTAATGCACAAAATATATTATTAACGTTTATAATAAAAACACATGTCGAATGTAAGTCTTTAAACGTGTTAACATTACGAAACAAACGTACTCGATTACTTCTCGGTTTTCCCTTCTCCCTCTACCTATGATGATGCTCCCAAACGACCTACATGCGAGCATGTGTAGTGAAATACATATAAATATATATATATATATATATATATATATATATATATATATATGTCTATATTTACTTCACTTGTCATACAGAGCATATCCCCTACATTTGTCAGGAAGTATTAACGGTTAAGGAGGCGAGATAGTGAGAGCAGTGTATATAATAACAAATAGTCATCTAATCATCGCCGGAGGAACAAGAGGTCATTATTTTAAAATAATGTACCGATCGAGCGAATCATACACTATTGCTATGAGCAAGTATACTCGACCGCACTAAGATTTGAATTCGCCTGAATACTGAATTGATAGTCGTGATTCTTACCCACAAACGGCTACTTAAACGGATTATGGTATAAATGTACAGTTGAGCATGACATTCCTTACCCTATGAGTTGCAAAAATTTGCCAACGTGGACTACCTCGAAGTAATCATGACGAAGGTGCTTATGCCCTTCGCAATAACGAAACGTTAGTCGGCTTTAGACAAGGGTGAGTGACTGGCAAGAGAACTACTATATCATGAAAGAAACTCGCCGCAGAAAAATTATATAATTGCTCCTAAGTGATGAAGGAAAGTGTCGATACAATGATCAGCGTTACAAGCATTCGCAATCCAAATATGTCAAGCACCGGTTCTGCGACCGTCGTCTATCTTTAATTTTAGAATTTCCGCCATTTCATGACGAGTGGGTAGGAAACCTGAGTGGTGCTATTAAAGAGCATTTTCAAAAAAAAAAATGCTTTAATCCACAAACGAGTGGACACTTACAATCGCACTAAAAGAATCCTTCTTGCGCTCTCTGACGACAATAATTGATGGGTTGTTTTCTAAAATGTACAAGAACGGACTAGCGTAAGTTGCTATGAGAGCTGAAACATGAAATATCATAATAATGATATTTACATAGCCTACCATTAAAAATCATACGGGTCTGCCAGCAGTGTTGCCATATATGCGTTAGACCGAAAACTTATTGAGTGATGTGTTACTACCGCAACTTTGGCATATGGGTCTATTCAATCTTCTCGAGCATAATTAACAGCGAACCTGAAAAATATTGAGCTTTTTTACTAAACAAAGCAAGACTTAGCCCGCTTCCGATGAATGAACTTACGAATTAAGGAACAGTGAAGCCTTGAAGCCTTGGTATTTTTTAGATTGCTTATTATAGCATAAGAGATACAATATGTGGTCTATGATAACGAAAAACAGTCACAAGTTCTTATGACTAGTGACAAGTTACAAAACCGGAATATCGATTATATGCCGACCTTTTTATGCTTTTCGTCTTACAAATATAAATCGAACAAATCGTGAGCGAAGTTTTTTTCTCTTTTCTAGTGACCGCATCTTTGAGGTGTTATTACCACTAATTGAGTGGGCTATCTAAAAAATCTATTGCACTCGTTCGTGGCCCTAATCGTCCAATTTTAGGATTCTTATGAACTCCGCCAGTCCAGGATGAGTATACCGCCGTGATCGGGGTGGGACGGGCAAGATTTTGAACCCGGGGTGGAATTCAGGAAATAGTACACCGAATGTTCAAAATTGGAAAATGACAAAACAGGGCCTACGGTTTGTGGTCCGATTTTCCAGGAGGCCATACTAATGGGACACAGTTCTTTCATATTCCAAGCAGAAGTCTACGCAATCATCGCAGATGCATCTGAACGCTTATGAAGGCAGTACAGGACAGAACGGGTCTGCGTATACACCGGCAGCCAAGCCGCCCTAAAATGCCTAAGGGGACGAATGATAACATCCAAGCTTGTGTTGGAATGCCTTCAACCACTGGATGAGCTGCCTGTCTAGCTAACAAGGGAGCCAAAGAAGCCATGGTAGGTCCTGAACGGTTCTATGGCGTACCACGAAGCCACACACAACCTACTAGGTTGGTATCGCGATGGGCACAGAATAAAGCGGATCGCCATTGGATGCAAAGTCCACGAAAACGGTAAGCAGAGAGATTCATAAAATTTTTCGGTAGGGCGCCTAAACTACTTCGACTAAGAGGAAGGAAAGCTACGTTTAGCCACCGGCATCTACACAGATCACAATTTCCTCAGGTATCAGCTTGAAAACATGGGTTTGTATGACACCGATTCACGCAAATTCTGCCGAGGGACGAGTGAAACGTTCCATCATATTCTATGTGAAGGTGAGGCCATCTGCAGAATCAGAAAGCAAGAGTGTGGCGAGCATTGTACTATGCCGGAGACGACATGGTGCTCCGATCCGAAGAAGGTGGCGGGATTCATAAAAATCCTAAAACTGGAGGACTTGGGGCGTAGGCGTGTACAATAGATCTTCTAGGTCGCAATGCGTAATCAATTACACTACTACGATGTTACAAAGGAATGCACAAATTTAGTACTTTAGTATACTTGTAGTATGTTTTACTGGGAGTTATAAAGTTTTTTTTATTATGGCTCTTAAATTAGTTTACTGACATGCCTGCAATTAATAAAAAAAACATTCAACACGTACATGTATAAATACATATGTATATATTAATCAACTGTCGTAAAGTGAATAAAAATTCCTTGTTTGCTTTTTATTGGGTTAACGTTAGCACCTAAATCCAGTTAATAAAAATATAATTAGTGCAGATAGATCAAAGAGTTTCATGACATTTCTTTTATCAAAATTTTGTAATTCATTGTTCATCCATGTCCAGTGTCGCTTTAGTGACTCAAATAGCTTATTGCCAAATAAGTTTAGTTTGATTATTAATTTATATTTTTTTTTTTGCAACAATGAATAATAATTTTAATAGACATTCAACCTTGACCATGGAAAATGCGTACAGAGACTTTTTATATTTATTATAACTAAAATTTTTTTTTTTTAAATTATTAAACGTTTCCGCTAATAAATTCTTGTATTATAACAAAAATTTAATCGCAAGAAATTTATTATACATATATATATATATATATATATATATATATACATATATACGTGCATGTGGGTGCTTGAGTAAAAAAGAGAAAAAAACAAAGTGCGTAACCTTAATAAATTCCACGCACAGTAATTGTTTTTAAATTCTAAATAAATAAATAAACAATAAAGAAATTAAACTTACAAGTCATGTCAGTAATTATTAGCCTAAGCAAAATGCTATAAATTAAGAAAATAAAATTTATATTATTTTAATATATATATATATTGTTATAAATCAAGGTAACCGTACATCTAACCAAATATATATATGTTTGCTTTGTATGTTGTTCTGTCACTAAAAATACGTTTTTGTTCATTTCAGTTTTCCAAATTATGTAATAGTTTTTTTTACTCTTCTCAGGTTTACAATTTTTGTTTTTGTTTTTTTTTTTTGTTTTTTTAGAAATAAACAATCTTCAATGATTACACATTGATTTTCTATAACAACAACAATAAGTCATTTCTAAGCAATAGCACCCTGACCTTAGTCAATAAACAACGCAGACACATTTTATTTTTAATTTAGTTTGCAATTCAAATAGAAATTTTAGTTAAAAATCATCAAAAAAAGGTAAATAAATAAGTTAAGAGAACAAATTTTCGCTCTTTCTTCGTATTCTATCTCCCCCTAGTAACAATAAGCAATTCTATTCTCTCCACCGCTCTGTCTCTCATTTGGTAGTTGTAAATGCTATAACAGGGTGTTTCAACAAAGCCTAAACCCAGTTATTTTATTAATCATTGTCTTTGATAAAAATATTTTTATTTACAAGGCATTGTAAGGTGTAAGAAATTTCATATGAAAACATACCATTATAAAAAAGAATAAAGAAACATTAGATACTAAATAAATTGTGGAATTTGTAAAATTGAACAAATTAAGAAATTTTATATGAAAACATACATTTATTAATAAAAAATAAATAAACATTAG
>NW_023998445.1:134077-135706 GCF_014805625.2 Glossina fuscipes
AAAAAATAAATAAAAATTAGTTGCTAAATATCCCAAAGTTTTCCTTTGTTTTGCCGACGGCTTTACATTTAATAGAATTGAATCCCTTTGGTCTGTTATTTAACAGGATTGAATCCCTTTTGTCGGTAAAGCTGGGAATTTAACATAGCTGATTGGCGTTAACATATAAGTTGTTAAGTTGGGCATTTAACCATTTATTTATTTTAAGCGACACTGTGCTTTGCCTTTCAACAGGGAATTTAACCATTTATTTATGGCGCCTACATCAAGGGCGGAAAACCGTGCTTATATGCTTAATGTCTCATTCTCCGTTATAAAATTAATTTAATGTACAAAGCAGTTGTAGGAGTGGAATAATTGCGAAAAAAATGAAAGAAAAGAAACTCAAAAATATTAATCGAATGAAAAATTGAGAAAAATTAAAAATATTTCAAATAAAAATAGCGTTTGTATATAAGATCATTACCTTAGATCTATTTTCATCATAAAACTCGATAACACTATATATGATAGGGAATTGAAAAAATCGTCCAGTCAAAATAATAATGTTTAATAAGGTTTCGATGTTTAACTCTGCTTATATTTGACATGTCTAAGAATGTTGAAGAATGCTTAATAATGTTTAATAAGGGTTTTGGTATTGATATACAAAAGCATATTGCAAACAGAAAATGTTGCGTAAATTTATGTAAATTTTAGGGAAAAAGAAATCCATTATTTTTTCGGTAGATGGCTGCACTGATAGATATCTCGTAAAATATCGATCAAACAATTTCATATTTATGCTCGTTGGAAAGGTGACATTTCGCAGTAAAAAAAATTCTTTTGCTGTTTTTTGTTTGGTGCATTCAGTTGTGAGTTACAGCGTGTTAAAAATGGAAGTGAACAAAGAGAAAATTCGATACATTTTACAGTTTTTCTTTGAAGAATGTTAAATAAAGTGCTGAAGTTCATATAAAAATAATGGATTTCTTTTTCCCCAAACTAATATAATGTTTAGGCGGTAGAGGAGTTGAAGATTGTTATTGCTGCTTTGTCAGAGATTTTCCAAGAAATGTTAGAAAGAAACCACGAGATGAATTATTATTATTATTTTAAGTTATAGCCTAAGTTATAGCTTCTCTCTCTCTCTCTGTCAGTATATTCTTGTTACGGACAATTTGTTTATTCATTATCTCCATTATTTACTTATATATCCTGTTCAAAAAATGTTAAAACAATGGTATCGCCAAAAATGCAATAAATTTATTTATTTACCTTTTATAATTATAATTTTATTTGTTTAGTTATATTTTAAATCACGATAACAGATTTTATTAATGTGGATTCGTTCGTTTGCTATTTTACATTATTTTGATATTTTCCGATGTATTTTCCAATTGCTTAACGGCAGTCATATTCTTAAGAAAATCAACGTTTTTTGAAGCGCGAGATATGATTTGATCCCATACTTGTAAAATTGAATAAGTTTAGTTTGCTTATTTTCCAAAAAACTAAACATCTAGAGGTGATGATAGAAGAGCGAAAGCGACCAAGTCAAGGAAAAAGAATCGGAAACAATCAGGAAACCATTAAAACTATTATAAAGAACAACAATTTCTTATATATATATATTTATATATATTAATA
>NW_023998445.1:135806-154398 GCF_014805625.2 Glossina fuscipes
GTACAATAAAGGTATTATATAAATAAAGCTATTTATTTCATTTATATTTAAATATAAATTATATAAATTAATATACAAGAAGAAAACAAAAAATAAAATGAAGGCAAAAAATAAAATTAAGGCGAAAAAAACTAACATTTTTAATTTTCATTTAACAAATTGAACAACAAAAAAACAAATCAACAACAAAACAAACCAAAACCTATTGAAACTAAACTAAATACATATTCAAATTTGAAAATTAATTCAATAATTAAAAGTAATTCAAGTCAAGAAACTAAACTATTAAAGTATATACATATACATATTACATAAAAGTTACAGACAATTCCGGCAAACCTCGATCAAGGTAGGCATCGTTATCGTGGTTGTTGCTGTGAATCCAGTACCATGCGTATTTGTTGTTGCAAATTCTAAGTTTTTTTTACATTTTAAAGAATTGTTGCTACTTTTCTTATTTATAATAACTTTTTTATAAAAAACTGTTATTATTAACATTTTTATTATTATTGTTATTATCATTATTCTTTAAAATCTTCATCATTGAAAATATAATAAACTCGCTTTTGCAGGGTTTTATAAAACCATCTACGTAGGGTATTTTAAGTTAGTGCGGATGTATGTAACTCGAAGAAGACCCGCCTTTTATTACACCGATCGGTTCGGAATCGTAATTTGAATTGATCTAAGCCGGTCGGTCTGTCTCTCTGCCCGTCTATGGCATCTCCATGTACTTTTGTGTTCAAGCTACAGATCACAATTCTAGAGCGATTTTGATGAAATTTGATACGGTGACGTGTTTTTACCCAAGGGCGAACGCTATTGAAAATGGTTCAGATTCGTCCACTTTTTCGCCCACTCCCCATATAACTCACTAATCGGAAAAGTGGATGGAGAAAAATTATAATTTTCAAAATTTCTCAGCAAAAGTGACTAAGTAGTAGCGTTACGGCATTCTAAATTGATACGAAAGCATCCACGTTCGCTGATGTTCTGTGCCTGAACGAAGAACTGTCAAATCTAAATTCTTAATGCTTCAAAATGTTTTCCAAGTGAAAAGGTTTGAACACTTATTAGTAACTTGCCTGCAATAGTTTCCAAAAAGGCTGATAGCTTCATTTTTTGTGGCCAAGAGAATGTTTACTATATGTTTACTATACACGGAATACACGAACAGACAAAGGGACATTGTTGAATTGATTCAGAACCTAATGCTGATCGAGAATAGCATCTTTTCTATCTCGACTTGTCTCTCTGTTTCTATCCTAGGGTTAAACCGACAAGGTAGCGTATCCACGTAAAATCTCAGAGACATCTGTTTCTATCTTGTATAGAAAGAAAAAACGTGAGTTTAACTTTTTTTATTGCTTTCGTGAGTTGAATGAGAATATTGTCTTGATAGATACCACAGTTGCGTCCGTTATTTGTAAAAGCCTGTGCTTTTTAAAGGTTACCTCGATATATCTACAAATTATCTATCGTTTAAGAAAATTTATTTTATAATTAATTATTTTAAAGGAAAAATAAAAATTATTTTAATACAATATATATAATTATAATAACAAAATTATTCCTTGAAAAATTTCTTTCATGCGTCTCTACAATCATTGCGCGATGATTTGTGCCTATGCAACGAAGAGGATAATAATTCCCCTGGCTATGCTTGTAAATCTCAGCAATCGACTTGTAAACATATTACATAAAAGTCACAGACACACATGCGCATATTTATGAATATGCATGTATGGATGGGCATATTGCGGAGCACATGTTACAATCTTCTTCAAAGTTGTATGTTTGTTGATTTGCCAAATGGAAAAAGTGCGCAAACTTTCTTGGAAATTAATTAAAACATATGCTCATCAGTTCGGGCCATAAATCTGCCAACGGCAATTATCACTTGTAATCTGACTGTAAAAGTGTTTGATATCAAATTGCCGAAGACGAAACGACAATGACGCCAACAACAATACAGCAATGACAACAGCGACAATAATAAGAACAAGAATGCAGCCATAAATACTTGTGAGAATTAGTCTGTTAATGAGGGGGAAATAAATGCGCATAAATGCGAGTCTCCCTCCCTATTTAAAATTTTGTTTTTTTTTTTTTGTCTTTGCTTTTTTTTTATTTTCAAAATGTAAGCAAGAGTGTTAAATTTACATCACGGCGTACAGTGAGTTTGAAGGCGAAAGGAAAGGGTTGGAAAACTATATTCCAATTAGCATGCCAACGCGGTATATCTACATCTACTTATGTTGCGATGAAGACAAGAAGTTTGCTACGCCTTACACATAGGCCGCACTGCGTTCCGACGAAGTTGTTGTAGAAGTAAAGAAAATTCTGTAAGAAAAAGAAAAAAATGTAAAAATAAAATAAAACATACCAAAGCAATTTACCGCTAGTTACGAAGTCCCGAAGTACATTTCATTTCGGGGAAGGGAGACGGGCTTCACGTTGTGTGCAAAATGAAAACGATTTCGTATTGAAATATTTTCATTTACCCGATTATTGGCTCATATGTCAAATAACAAAAGCTTTTGAGTAATTGCTTTAATTAATTGGCAATCAGGTCAGAGTAACACATTCTTAGCTAATTTTGGATTTAATTAAAAAGTGTTGTTTGTTTTTTCAATTGAAATAAAAAAAAGAACTTTTTAAATGTTTTTGAAAGCGAAATAAAAACATTTTGCAATCAGCTACAAAGGCAAAGAAATCTCCGATCGAACTTGCTTTGTTTTTTTTTTTTCTTTGCAATTTTCTCATTCAAACGCCTTTATAATGCTAGATAATATTTACTGTTGATCCTCGGTTCCTTTTCAAAATAGTCGATGAGTGTTACACCATGCGCACCCTAAAATACACACGCCATAGCCTTCGCAATTGACCTTTGTCTTCTTCCATTGCTTTGGGCGGCTTTCGCCGATCGCTATCCATTCGAATGATTGCCAGTTCGATGTTGGAGAAGTGGCAGTACTACGTTTCATCCTTGATCATAAAACGCATAAAAAAATCTCGCTCGCTAATATGTTGTTGTTTTTAGTCAACAATAACCAAGTGAAAGGTGCAAGTTTCGAAAAGACCTTCTCCATAAATGAGTAAAATGTCCATGCTGTCTTTCGTTACCTTTAGGATGTCGGCTGTCTCAAGCCACTTCCAAAACAACGCTGTGCACTTCTTTTATGTTTTTTGGCAACTTATCCAAATACGTCTCGATTTAAACAAATTTTAGAAACATTAGCGTTAAATTACGATCTTGATAATCAACTGAACAATCGATCCAACTTGCCGCAGTTATGTCTGTTTGTATATATTCCACTATTTACTCGTTCCAATATGATATTGGATTAAAATATTTCAACAGAAAAATTCAGTTTCCAAGGACGAAGACTATCGTCTTTCATTAAAAACTTTAAATTTGTTATGCCATAAATGCATGCATGTTTAAAATAGTAGTATATGATATTCCGTTACTACTTTGTCTTGATTACTTTAAAAACATAGAAAAAGAAGAACTTTTGTTACTTATGATTGCAATACTTTATTTAAAATTATATCAATAAATGAATTTCCTATATTATTATATAATTAATATTATTAGCATAATTAATATATAATTAATGAAATGCTTAAAATATTTTTGTAAAGTAATTTTTAGCTTTCTTTTTAGTTCTGTGAGTCAAAGAACTTTCTAAGCTATCAGTTTAACGTGACTTTTTAACAGCATGAAAGAAGAAGATTAATAAAAAAGGCGGAATTTCTCGTTCATTTTTAAGAAATTTTATTTAAGATATAATTAAAATAGAAAAGTTAACGTGCAATAACAAATTAAATATAGAAAATTAATATTTTATTTGAACAATTAATGTTTCCTATTAGAAGTGAAAGAAAACGAAGGAAACAATGTGCAAGTGTATATATAAGTGATAATGTTAAATGAAAAACAATGCCGAAAAATTACTAGAAGTCTATCGGGGATAATACTTCGTACGGAAATGCAAATTTCCGAGCGCTATAGACAAGAATATGTACTTGCGGTTACATGCACTGTTTATGAAAGAAAATTGTATTTGCTTTTGTAACTGACTATGAGAGTAACAGGAGTTTTTTGAAATCGTTGGAACTGTCTTTATAATCATTGCCGGAAGTACATATGTAGCCAAATCTTACTTATGATAAGCAGATATCGTTTTATATGGAAACAATTTGTATGTTTGCATGTCACCTACATGTTATATGGAAATTTTGAATTCTCTTATGATTTATTTAAAATATTCTGTGGACTTAAAATTTACGAGCGAAGATATGTTATACATTTTTTAATACAGCAAGACAAGCCTCCAAGTTGACATGAACACAGAAATTTAAAAAAATTGTACAAATTTTAACTAATAATTCGAAGTCGAAATAGAATATATTACAAATTTCCTTCTTATTGTAGACACCATCTTAAAATGAGACAAAGGAAGTAAGTCGTCTCCTTAAATAGATAGGGCTTAAACCAATGAGGCAGCTTTCGTAACTATTTAACGCATTCGCAAAATATGTAGTATTGGATGTAAAAATTGTATCTGATCAAGGTATTGCTCTGCTCGGGTTTTACATATGTGAATCCATTCTTTCAACGTTCGGCATCGCGAGAAATAGACATTCGAAACTTGGTATATGTTACCTGTCGTGTTACATAATAGTCATAATTTCTTGGAAACACTTTCCCTCTTCTCTAAAGCAGAAATTAAACAGTTTTTAACTTACAACCCATAGGGTAAGAGGTGCAATATTACAATTTAACTGCAAATATATCAATTATCTGGATTAACAGGAAGCTCTACTACTGCTGTATATAGAGCTTGAGAGACAGGCTTCGTTTACTTTTTTTACATATATAATATTAAATAAAAGTAAGTAGGCATCAACGAAAATATTTCTTGAATAATTTTTTTAGCATATGACTTTTTTAAGAAAACAAAAAACTATTGTAGACATTTTGAAGTTTAAGCAATTACGTTACATAGCGTTGAGAATGGCGCCAACATACAATAAACTAATTATTTTAAATAAGATGGGGAGTTGTACAACGTTCGGCGGCTATGACCCCAGACGCGTTTAAAAGAATTTACAAGTTTTTTAAATATTTAAACACAAAAACAAAAAGAAAGAAAAAAACAGGAAGTAGGCGTTCACGCTATGGTGAGACAATGCTATTATTTATCTATTTCCTTACCGTTCTATATATGTGTAGATCTTGCTATCACACCTTTTATATTCTCTCAATATCTTTCTCTTAATTAATATAAATTCTGTTATTTTACAGAATTACATATCTATATTCTATTTCTTCGTTCAAGAGGATATTAGGCGGCGCTCTGTGCATTTTTTTTTTTTTTTTGTCAACTTTGCTCATTTATTAATAAATTTACGATAATGTTTAACTTTACACAACATGTTTATCTATGACGTGAGAGAGGAGTCATCGCTACGTGTAGCACACTTTTTCCTTGAGGTTTCTAATAGAATGCGTGTGCGTGGTTTCTAGTCACATATGTGCTTCTATGATCATGTTGTGTTTGTTGTAGGTTTTATGTTCTCTTTGACATTAATCATAATTTGCTTTTTAGTTTATGTCATTTTGCTCTTGTTAAGTGATTATGCTTTAGATTTAGACGATTATTTTATTATATGTTTTCATATTTCTGTGTCTTTAAGTTCTTAAGTTCTTAACGCTTAACAGATGACAACTATTTAAATTTAAAATTTAAATATGTATGTTGAGGTTGATTTTGTCTTGTTTTTATAAGTAAATTTTTCAAATTAATTATTTTTTTTTATTTTTAAGACTTTTAAAAATATCGTACATGCAATGAATAGACAAATAGATATTTATTTAATTATCAATTTATTTAAATTTCATTAGTAACGTTTCAAAAATCAATTTATGTTAAAATAAAAAAAAAAAGATTTAATGGTACCCCTATGCTGCTAAGATCAAAGGAGAATAATATACAGATACGGATAGAGTAATAGGTGCGAGGTCCACTTTTCAGTTCGATGCCAAAAAAATTGTAAAAGTTACTTTACACACAACGTTTTCACATATGACAAAACGGTTCCAAATTCCGCGTTAGATGTACTACAAAAATGTTGAAGCAGAGCGGAAGATATCTTATGATATGGAAATGCTTTTCTTAAGAGGAAGATTTTATGTGAATAGATGAATAGATTTGTATATAAAAACTTGTTCGAAACTGTGATGTTACCGAAACCAAAGACAATAAGTCAATAAGTGCAATGAGAATTTGGATGAAAGAATGGCTTTGAGCAAAAGAAGTGTTTATAAGTGGCACAAGCTCTTCACAGAAGGCCGAGAAGATGTTATGCAGATATATGTTAATCCGAAAGATCCTATAAAGTGTAGACATTCTTGATTAGTGTGAAATCCTGAGTTGATTTAACCATGTCCGTCCGTTTGTGTGGCTGTGTGGCGTGTGTTGTTGGCACTCTCCTGCTCGCAAAAATGAAGATATCGACTTCAAATTTGGTAGAGGCATTGGAAGTTTCTTAGAATCCTGACAATTTCCATATTTACTTTACGAAGCACTCTACTCCTTACGTGTGAAAATGGAAAACATCTGCCATGCCCACACAATGATTAAATTTTTTTTTTTTTTTGCAATGTATGCAATAATAATAATGATAATAATAATAATGAAAAGATCACTGCGCCAGAAAGATTATAATATCTCTTACTGCGCGATATGGATATCATAAGAACATTTTAACTAAGCATAGATACAGACACAGTTATGGATTACAAAAAGCTTTTGAATCTACT
The DNA here is from genome assembly GCF_014805625.2 of Glossina fuscipes. Taxonomy (NCBI): domain Eukaryota; kingdom Metazoa; phylum Arthropoda; class Insecta; order Diptera; family Glossinidae; genus Glossina; species Glossina fuscipes. Next base: position 142,639 of record NW_023998445.1, read on the forward strand.
TGGGCTAATAATCATTTTGATGCTGAGTAGTATTGAGTTCCACAACTTAACAATGCTAATAGAAAATATTCTGGAAAATTCTATATATTTGTGGCCTCGGGCAGAATTCAACGTTCTTTCAGATTTAGTGAACAGAATCTTCTTATCGATATATCTTGGCGTTCGAGACCGGATGGGCTTGCGAAGAGAGGCTAGGTTTTTGATATTAAGGTACGTAGGAAGATCGAAATTCAAAATCTTAGTATAATTTCTCGATATGTTAACTTCTTTCGCTTAAACTCTCAATCGGAGATAACATCTTAATAATCTTTTTTTTAAGGTTTTATTTTTTATGTTAAAAAATGTTTTATAATTTTGCATCCTCTTAGTCGATTTCTTAAACAAAATTAAATTTCAAAAAATTCCAGTGTCATTTTCCACATTTTTTAGAAAAAAAAAAAAAGGAAAAAAAAATGTTGAAAAACAACAACACAATCGAGTTAACTCCCATTCGTATTTAAATGAAGCAAAACCGTGTCAAAAGATGTTTCAAATAATTAATACTAATGCGTGCATCTTCATTATAAATCATCACCATTTCAAGTGTTTGTCAACAAAAGTCCATAAATCACATGACTCGGTAAATGTGTTCGTGTGCGGACACGCACATACATATAGTTATTCAACTTTACGTTATAGATTTTTATAGGGCAACAAGTAAATGATAAAGTTGAAAGCATTAATTAAGAAAAAAAAAAAAGAGATGAGCAACAAGAAGGCTGGAGGATGTTAACTTAAAATGAATGAAACGCAGACAGACTTAACAGACACAAAAATCAAGGAAATCGTAATAAATACATGCAAGCGTCTATATCTCTATTTAAAATTAGATATTAGAGAACAAAGAAAATAATTTCTCTCTATGCCTAGCAAAGAAAGTAAAGAAAATGCATACTGGCTTTGGAAGGAAGGAAATTGCTAGTTGGATACAATAAACTTGGAAGTAGAATTATTAACAGGTGTTATGTACGAGGTTTTTTCCATCCATTCTGCCCTCCTCGGCTAAGAAACTCTTTTTTTAATCTTAATTCTCTATGTATTTAGGTAAGGTATTTAAAGTTCGTATAGAGTGATTTGCAAATAGTTTTCATTTCTTCAAATCCTCTTGTTTTCATAACATCTGTACCTCTGCGTTTAAGCATAATTCTGTGGTAATGTCATGCGAGATATTCATACGAATCCATATATGAGATATATGCTATCATTTTACGCGTTTAACAAGTGCATCGAATCCTTATCTAATAATTTTTAAAATTTTTATATCCCTCACCGGAGAAGTAGGTAGATTCGTTTTATCAAAACGTTTGCAACGCGCAGAAGGAAGCATCAGAGACCCCACAAAGTATATAAATGCTTAATTAGCATCAAATCCTAAGTCGATTTAAGCAAGTCTGTCTGTCCGTCTGTCCGTCTTCCTATTTACGTAATGTGTAATGTCCCCGAAAATGTAGCTATCGACTTCAAATTTTGCAGAAACACTGGAAGTTCTTGCACGCAGGTTGCTATTGAAAACGGGCCAAATCGGCTGAAGGACACGCCTAGAGTACTACGTAAAAAGCGAACATCTTTGTTTTTCAAAGTGGAATGTAAAATTGGTTTTTCGCCCATTACTCATACTTATATTTTATTGGCGTTGCTGTTCGTGCACAAAAACGGAAAAAATTGACCACGCCTACCCGATGCTGTAGTGTATCAAACTTTAATTGTTCTTCCAATGTCGTTATAACGCGCAGCGACAACCTTCAAAAACCCCATAAGGTACACAAATTGTTGGCCAGTTTCAAACCTTGAATGCACCCAAACATGTCCGTCTGTTCGTCTGTCCATCTGCCTGTAGGCGCAACTATGTGTTGTTTGTGATAAACTTTCTCCCCCATTAGCGAAAATGAAGACATCGCCTGCGAATTTGCAAAAGAATTTGAACTTGACCTAAAATTTCAAAGGACACGCCTACAACGCCCATAGGCCTCTATGACAAAAAATTCTATTTTGAGAATAGAAAAATTCAACTGCACACTCTCCATATTATGGAGCATGAGAATTTTGTTCTTTTACTATATTTTTGGGGGTAAACGGTGATGGGCATAAAAGATTCGGTGCCAACCAAATTTAACTTTCTTACTTGATTTATTTAAGATATCCACTTAAACCACTTGAAACAGCGTAGAATTATGATTTTAATCATAACACTTTTTTTTCAAAGTACAATCATTGACCTTAGTTGGCGATTTGATTTCATATCGTATCATAAGATAGATATCTCGTGGCCTTCTTGCATAGCCTTTGGTAAATTGTAAATTGATCATTATTAATTTGTGTCTGCCATGATTTTCAAATGACTAATTAGTCGTATAGTGTTAAATAAGACAATCTGACATACATGCATACACGTGCACACACTTACATAAACAATTAATACAAATACATTTTTCTTTTTTCTTTTTTTTTTTTGAAATATTTATACAAGTACTTAGAACATGTCCTCCATGTACACCAAGAAAGGGGTGGAACATTGAAAAATTACTTAACTCATGTTTTGTAATAAGGAAATCTCTGCTTATGCTTATACTTATGCACATATGACTTGGTTAACAGTCATTATTCATTTCCTATAGAATTTCCGCGAATTTTTTTGCAGAAATGAATTAAAAAAAATAATTTTTCGTACTTACGTTTAAAGAGAAAAACAAAAAAAAACAGTGATTCCTCGAAAATTTTATAACCCGCAAAAGTTTGTCATATTCGCCCTAATCGCATCTACCCAAAGGTCATGCAATCACTCTACAAACTGAAATAAAGTTAGACAGTAGTGTTTGTTCATAAAAATGCATTCTGTCATTCCTTGGAGGTTTTATTGTGATGTCGTGGGCAACTCGTACTGCGAGCTAAAAAGATCTATTGTACTCGCTCTCATGCTCTTTCAGCTCTAGGGTACTTTTCTTTCTTAGGTTCGGACTGTCGTACTGCGCCTGGCGTTATAAAGTCTTCGCCAAACACCAAGTATCTGATTCTGCAGATAGCCGCGCATTTGCACACAATGTGATGGGAGGCTCCTTTCGCTCTGTTACAGAATCTGCATAAAATGATGTTTGAAGTAACGATCCCAATATGTTTCGCTTGCGGCAATTGTGACCCGTGTAGAAACTAGTTGCAAGATGTACGTCGCTCTTTCGTAATTCCAATAGCTCTCGGATGCAACGCCGAAAGTTTGCCTTTCAATGATTTACTGATTTTTTCTGGACCCATTGCAATACCAGTCTCTTGATGTGGCTCTTTGGTGCGCCACAGAGTGCTTCCGGATGTATCCGTGGACTTGCGTCCTCCCTTGTTGGTCAAATGGCCAGATCTTCCGTTTGCTTCGATGCCTGAATGACCCAACATAGGTGCATGTCAATGGGCTTCCCGAGATCACTCAGATCTTTTTAGAGCCTTTAGAGCAGCTTGACTGTCGGAGTGAATCCTTGAAGCTTATTTGAAATTATAATAAAAAGCAAAGAGATCCCACTGTGTAGGCCATCAGACCATAAAGCCATAGTAGTGAAGAGAGAGAAGATATACTTCTTATCTGAGAAGACCGCAAAGAAACGTGGTTGGGTTTATGCCAAAAATCACGTCAAGTTATCGTGGCGGAAGTTCTGTTGTTGTTGTCGTTGGAGTGTGTCGAGATCCTGCTGTATAGCTCATAAAGGCGCAGTACTAAAGAAAATGTCGACCCAGCTTGTAGTTGATGAGTTCGCAAAGAGGCTCTGTTGCGTTCTTGAAAATGTGACGACAATAAAATGAGGTCTAACTATATGAACTACCCCTGTGAACCCTGCGAAGTTAAATTCGTTGTTGTGATGTCATTGCGTATAACTAAATTTAAAGGGTCTCTCGATATTCTATTGCACACTTGGCTATTCGGCTTTAGGAACGTTTACCTATGTTACTGGCGCTGCTGCTTTCTTATTAAAAAAGGAGAAGGAAAGCTTGCAAACAGAAAAGCATAACAATCTACTCTCACTCACACAACTTTTAGTGTTATTTCTTATAATCATACGATCAAGGTTCCTTGTAGCTCTGCCGAATAAAAAAGCATCGACATAAACGGGGATTATTCCTTAAATGTACGAATGCTCCGAGATCATAACAAAATATTGTAATTTGTGGGATCTGCAGCATAACGCTCAACAGTTAGCAGCAAAGGAGGATGGCCCTTGGATAACTAAAAAAAAAAGCTTCATTTCGTATATATTTATATTTGTCAGTGAATCGGAAAAGTTAAGTTAACCCCAAGCGTGTTTCTTCGTTATTCATATGGTTTTGGTTGCCAAAGGTAAGGTTTTCAGTTTTCCAAAGGTAAGTGGCGCTATAAGTCTATTACCATTATATGTATTCATCTTGTCCGCGAGACTAAAGGCATTGTTGTTGTTCTATGAAGCCGATATCCAATACTTTTATAGTAAAAGAACGAAAGTTTCAAGTTCAACTGGTAAAGTTAAAGTAATAAATTTTGGTCATTTGGGGCGAACTTGCTAAAGCCATCGCATACTACACTGCTAACGTGAAATTCGAATTCGGATTTGAAAGAAACTACCAAAAGACTCTTTTTATTTCGGACAATTCCGAACAATTCATAATTGCCGTAGGCAAGGTTTAAACTGATCCTTACCGTATCAATATTAAATCATAATTTCATTCATTAAAAATTATCTCATTTTTCAACAGCCATAAACTTTATATTCATATATGCATTTATTCTTTATTTGACGGGAGCAAGCGAGCAAGCGAGCAAGAGTCGCAAGAGCAAAAATTATAATATTTTAAATGCCTATAATATGACAACATTACATGCATGTATGTATGTTCATGCGCTGTTGTTGTTGTTCTCATTCATAATCAGATGTCTTTATTTTTCTCGGAACTATGCTGTGAATAAAACAGATGAATACATAAGACACTCACACGAACAATTATATTAGCATAGTGCAGTGCACATTGAATGCATGTGGCGGAGGCAGTGGTGGTAAGATTGCCATACATATAACACAAAAGAAAGATCATAAATTATAACCAATTATCTAATTAAATATAAAGAGAAACAAAAAGTGAAGAGAGATGGATAGAGATGTTGTTTATGGACTAAATCGAATTTTTTACACCATTTAGCTTTTATGGAATAATAATAACAGACTAGTGAAAGAAAGTCTGTCTAATCTTCATCCGGACGGGCCACATTCGAATCTGGGTATGGTTAAGCCGTTGCTTTACTCGTAATGGGTATTAAAAATTAAAGGAAAAGTTTCAGATTGACAATCCATGTCTGCTTCTTCTATGATAAGAAATTTTTAATTCGGGAGATATTTGTGGTGAGCTCAGTCGACTTCGAAAAGATTTATTGAAAAGGAACATATTAGTTTTCATGGATCTCACGTAGTAGAAACCCGCTACTCATTACTGTATGAGAGACTTTGAAGTGGAGACTCTGTCGCGCACATGAGATCTATTCTTAAAATATTTGATTTGATTTTTTGCTCATGTAAGTAAAATTAATTAATTTCATCCGCGTGAGGTAAAGTCTCGCGACTGACAGCTCAATGGTCGCGGGTTCAAATCTCAAGGTAGACTTTTTAATATAGGCCAGCACATGATTTAAATTATCCGCCGATTTGTAAATTTATTTAAAAAAAAAAAATATATTAAAACACCAGACCTGCAGTTTGCCACAACACCTTAAGCTAACCTATACTAGGAATATAACAAATTAAAAATTTCACGATCAGAAAAATTTGTTGAGTAAGGTCAGGTCTATGAACCTTATCGTTAACCGCATTTGAAAATGCTTACAAAGTAAACATGTTGACTGAAAGATTCCTTGTCCTTATACCCTGCAACACTTGTGGTACAGAGTGTTTGTACGGACATATATAATACACAGAAGGGCTTAACATAGATCGATCGATTCAGAATCATTTTCTAAATAGATATAAGCCTGTCTGTCCGCCTAACGTGTATTCATGGACATTTGTGTTCAAGTTAGAGGTCGCAATTTTATGAGATATTATATAGATAAAAGTGCCTTGGCCCAAGGGTGAACGCTATTTAAAAATGTTTCGGATCGGTCCACTTTTTCAATCAGTCTCCGTATAACGCCCAATTTTGAAAAGTCGTTATATGGAATAAAATTTAAATTTTCAGATGACTAAGTAATAATATAAAAATTTTGGACCGGCTGGAGCAATGTTCGGAAACCCCTTTCATATAACGAAAACTGAAGCTCGTATAACAAAAAGGTCTAATTTTCGATATTTCATGATGGAACCCAGATCATGATAGTAATTCAAGATAAAAAATTAATTGTACTAAATTTGGACCATCCCGACCTATTTTTCGGACCCTATCCTTATAAGAAATTTCAGATGATAATGAAAATTGACTCACAATAGTAGTTTTATATAAAAATAGACAGTGTGTAGTAGAGTATTGAATGGTCGGACTTGCCCGACCTTGCTTTGTATTGAAATATTTGCCACAGCACTGCACTGCGAGTGTTTCCACTTAAATGGGTATTTTTGCGAACTCAATTCGAGGGAATATGAAAATATCTGTGGAAATTGTTGTGCTCGCTCCAAATAAGGTATCTATGATTAATTTAGGCGATTAATAATTGACATATCAATTCAATCTTCACAGTGAGCTTAGTCCACATATTTCCCAAAACATCAAAACATTCATAAATTTGAGCTCACTTATTCAAAACCCAACTAGTTCTAAGAGATAAGATTTGCGAAGGCCAAGTCGGTGCTCGCGGTTTCCAATCTCAGTGTGACAGGAGCAGCATACGGTACAGCAGCTATATACAAGGTGTTTTCAAAAATAATTTCACTTTTTAGTTTTCTCGGAAAATATTTATTCGTCGATATCTATTTAGTCCTCTTCAAGGCAATACCCCTTAGATATAACACACTTGTGCCAGCGCGTTTTCCTATCCTCGAAGCACTTCTTGTATGCGTTTGTCGACACGGCCTCGAGGAGCCGGCCGGTGTTCGGTGAATACGATGGTTGAGGCACGACTACAGCTTAGGTTTTGGTCAAGAAATTTGAAAGGTTGATCATCCCTTATAACCCTCTCGAGTAAATCTAGATCGTCGTTGACGTCATTCAGCTGAGTTTCTTGAGCTACGTTTTTCTACACAAAATTTAGCAGAATTTTCAGTTAAAACTTTGCTGCCTCACATTTCACACACGTTGCGTGCCTAAAACATCCAAAGAAAATATGCTGACATGAGCCAAACGATATGACGACAACCTCGCATATAGTTACTTAGCCCCTTCCTAGTATTTTTAACCTAAAAATATCGTAATTATTTACTTGGACCTTTGCTTCTGATCGGTATGCTTTACTTATAAAGGCACAGTTTAAGCCTTAAACTCACGTTCGCTTGTTAGTACTTGTAACATAAAAAAAAAGAAAATATTGCGAAAACTATTTAATTAAACTGCTGCTGTTGGTCCTCGATCAGCTTTTTTTCTACATTATTTTATGGCTTAAGCTTTTGACCTAAGTTCGTTTATTAGTATTTTTAACCATTAAAAAACCGTTAGGAAAACCGAAGGAAAACTGTTAACCTTGGGCTTACATCTTGCTCTTGATCGACATTTTGTTCCATAATATCATACTTGAGGTCTTTAATCTTAAAATCATTGATTAATTCGACGGAATATAGATTGTGATCAGAAAAGTATAAAGAAATAAATATGGAAAGATAAAGTTAATCTAACGCCTTGCATTAATAGCGACAACGCGACCTTTAGTACTTAAGCTTAATATTTTTTATAAAATTGAAATATTTTTTTTTTTTAATACATTTTCGAGTAACTAATGAGACATAAACGCGAGCAGATTGCGTTTAAAGCAATCTTCAAAGACACTGCACACCTTATTATTGTCGGAGAATTCAAGACGCCGACACATAGTGTTGTGGCATATGTCAACTATAATGAACATTTAAATAACTTGAAGTCTAACAGCATCATTAAACGACTGGAAATTGCTAACAAATATAATAATTTGAGGGAATTTTTTTCTTCATTTCTTTTTACTTTGTCTAATTACGAAAGAGCTAAAGAACTAGAGAGCTAAATCGGTATAAGTGAGGCTATCTTGACTTTGTATTAAAAAATTTAATGCGAACAACTATTTTGGTTTAAAGCCAATTACTCTTTTAATAAAAATTAAAAATGTTTTCATATTATTATTATTATTCGTCCTCGAAGCATTTGGTTGGTGCCTCATCATCGCCATTATATACACTTTCATAATCAAATTCACTCTGTGTCACAATAATTTAATTTAATGATCAAATTTGCCGACAACATTATTTTCACAAATGAAAATGACAATTTAATTTTCATAATTGCTCTCATAAGTTCTTCTTAACGTATGCCTATGCGCATCGTTTATTTTATTATTCTTTTAATAATAATTCTCAATAGACTGACTACAAAGACAAATTGTTGCTTTTTGTCGTTGTGTGTATGGCAGCCCGACATACTTGCGACGTAAGATGTAAGGCTTTTTGATCCCTAAGACGACACTTTAACTAATCTATGTCAGAGTTTACCTATTGATCGACATCGTGGCAAATTGAGTGTAAACTCGATGTTTTAATGTTCACCTGTAACTGACCTTTGCGAGTAGTTTCGTGTACAAACAGTCGGCAGACGATTGGAAAGCAGAAATACTTTTATATTTTATCGGAATGAAAATAGTCGACCAGGACAGTCTACAGCCTACATTTTTCTTTAGGTTTGTGCAAGGCACCATGTTGTTTATAAAAAGTTACATTTTCCAATAGCGGGACTGGTGTTACTCATCAAAAACTTTTAATACCATACACTACTTGTGGTGTTAAGCTTTCGCGCTTGCATTGAACATTTTTTTATTACACCGATATAATCAGAATCGCTTTCTGAATCAATTTCAACTTGTCTGTCCATCTGTCCGTCTGTCTGCCTTGGTTTATTATGTTCAACACTTTAGTAGGCTGACATATTTTGGAACAAGGACGAGCGCTATTGAAAAGAGTTTCTATAGGATCGCTTTTTCCACCACTTCCCCTATAATATCTTGTTATACCTTACATCATTTGTGGTGCAAGGGTATATTATGTTTGTGCGAATGCATACCAGAAGAACTTGGGCTTTTACTATGCCGACGGAATCTAAGCTTGTCTGTCCATCTATCCGCCTTATTTTCTTTTGCTCAATCAATGCAATTTTTGAGATATTGTGATGAAATTTAATACAACGACAGGTTTTGGCTCAAGGAGGAACGCAATTGAAAATGTATCCGATGGGATCACTTTTTCGGCAACTTTCCTTATAACATCTTTTTTAAAAAAGTCGTTATGTGAACAACTGTGCGGTGGTGTAGACTGTTTAATGGCGTTTTCACTTGTTTCTTTAAATTATTTAACGGTACTTTGCGGACATGGTTTGGTAATGATCGGTCCACATCAACATCATGTATTTCTGATAACTTTTAACAAAAGTCTAGAGTGCACATATTTCTCTAGAACTTTTTGCAACACTATTGCCATAACTATAGACACAAGCTGCATGATACTTAAAAGCAAAAACTTGGTTTTTTGCTTTTCTGATGTAAGGCTTAGTACTGCTCATATGTGTACATCTTGTAAAATTATTTAATCTTAATCTTAATTGCTGCTGATTCTTCTATAATTCGGGGTAGACCATAACTTATCAAACACTTCTCGAAATTGTGATTTATAGCAAAAGCTCAAATTTTAACAAATCTATGCGATGTTGGCGGGCTATTTACACTTCGCTTTAGAGAAACAGTTGCTATTGAAATGTCTCATGCCATTTATTTTCCATTTAGGGACCATCTAAGTGACTTGTGGGAGCTTCAGTGCTTCAGCTTTAACTTTGACTTGGCTGCTCGATCCTACTGATCATTACTTTCTCATTACCCAGGCAACGATACTTTCCGGAAACGTTTACGTCTGCCCCGTTTTCACTTTAAATGATTTACATCTTTAAGTAACCTAAGAATAAAAATTAAAAGACAAAACCGTGAAAAGCGTTTTGTACATGAATTAAAAAAAGGAAAACATCATAGGAAAACAAATCAGGAAATTATGTCCGACTATGGTTGAATCTTCTGTGCCCGCCATTGTTATTTTAAAGCACAATATATAGGTTTTTATTGTTATAGCTTATGAGTGATGAAGGAAAAGGCGTTTTTGAAAATAAAGGTGTTCTCAGCTTATGTTGCATTGTCGGCGTGTCCTTCCACTGATTTCGCCGATATAGTCATTTACCTGCAATAGCTACCAATCTTTTTCCAAATTTAAACCTGATACCGTGATTACTGCAATTTGAAGAATCGGCCACACGAGTCTGCCGAGACCGAAAAACGGACCAATCGACACGCCTATATGGGCTAAATCTTCTACACTAAAATTCTACACTTTCTACAACCTGCGAAGCTTCTTTCCAGATTTTCCAAACCGATTGAATGTGGCCGATAAATTCCTATTTACACAAAGATAATGTAGGATCGCCTACGGAACACATGTGTAAACTTATATAGTGTTATCTGGCCAAGAATATGTATACTTTATGTAATCTTTGAAAATGACAGAAAACTTCTCTTATAATTTTGAAGTCATGCGGTCGTATGTTGTTGTAAAAATTGAACAAACAATTATTAAATTAGACAGAGAAGAAAATATTAAAAAGAGAAAAATGCAAGAATGAGCTGCAGTTATTACTACATAGAAAAAAGAGACGAATCAATATTCGAGAAAGCCTGAAGGCGCGACCCAATCCAATGACAACAGTAAGAACCCACATGCACAGCTTAGTTTCGATACGCCAAGGAAGAAAGCATTACAAGGATAATGAGCCTCTAAAAAAGTAACCTCTGCAAATCGCATTCAAATGCATCCACTGTGTGCGCGAATCATAGCGAAAACAGAGTCCGAGGAGTAAAAGGGTGAGACCATAGAGAGTGTCGAGTGGGTGATATGCAATGTAGAGTAAGAAAGACGTGTTTTTAGTATATAACAAGGGAAAACATTATAGTGGGCCACGGCCACTACAGTTATTGATGTAACTATTTTTCGAAAAAAGGTATTATACGGGAAGTGGTCGAAAAAGTGGACCAATACGAACCATTTTCAAAATAGCGTTCGCTCTTGAGCCAAAACATGTCAGTGTACCAAATATCATCCAAATAGAACTGAACATAGCAATACAAGACGGACAGACAAACAAGCCGGCAGATATGATTCAAAAACTGATTCGAATTAATCGTAATAGTAAAAGGTAGATGTTTTATAGAACTGTGCGAACTTAATATACCCTTGTAGCAAGGCGGCATAGGATGTGAAAATAATATGCTACAAAGAGAAAAAGAGCCGGCCTTGAAAGACCCCTTCCGTGAATGTTTAGATGTACTACTACACATGGGAATATGCGATAGGAACAGTATTAAAGAAGCATTAAAGTATCACCTTTTCTAATGAATTTCATGTGAAAGTCAGAAGAACGCCAATAAACGAAATTATTAGGAAAAGATACAGAGAGTGAGTAAGAGTGAGCTTCTCAGATGATATCCAGTTATACTCACTGCTTGTATGAATGTGAGGAAGGAATAAAATTTAGTAAATATGCTAAAAGGAAGAGAGATAGAGAGAGAGAGAGAGAGAGAGA
>NW_023998445.1:154408-163388 GCF_014805625.2 Glossina fuscipes
CGACCTGCCGCTTGAACACAATTTACATGGGCAAACATCACACGGACAGGCGGACAGACATGCTTAGATCAGTTCAGATATGACTCTAAATCGATAGGTATAATAAAAGGTGCTTACATTCGTAAGCCTTTCTGCGTGTTACATACAGGCGCACTAACTTAATATACACTCTACCACAAATGGTGTAGGGTGTAAACTTAGATTAAAGTGAAAGAAATTCTCAGAGAAACGACTAATGGATGATCGCTGAGAGAAGAAGAAGAGTAGAATGAAAAGGGAGAAAGACAGAATAAAAAAAAAAAACAAAGTCAATAAATAAAATAAAAATTATAAAAATATAATTCAAAATTAATTTTTATTATAAGTTGATTGCAAAATATTCTTTAATAAATCGTGGCAAATTAAAACGAGATATATAAAATGAATGAAATGTCCGCACCTATAGCTAGCTAAGCTAAGCACCTGCAAAACGTGTGTATCTATGTATATGTATGTCGGAAATATATCATTTAAATCAAAATTAAAATAAAATTTACACAAAAATAATTGACAAATTATTTTCAACAAAGTGCTAAATTAAGCATTTACCATAAAAATTTTAAAAACATTTAGCAATATATATACATCCAACAACAACAATAACACCAACAATGGCTTATATTATAGCAACACAAACGTCGCAGCAAACAAAAAAAAAAGTAGAAAAAGAAGAAGAAGAAGAAAATATCTTAATGATGCTGCTTGTTGCTCATTAGTTGAAAAATTATGATATTTATTTGGCTTTAAATGATACTTAATAGAGACATCAAGTCATTGAAATACTTTTCCTTTCCTTCTTCATCTTTTCCCTTTCATCTTTTGTTTTTTTTTTTTTTTGTTTGGTATTTTATTATCATACTAATTATAAAGCACAAAAGTCATTTGTGTGAGTGAGTGTGATCTCATAAATATAAATTCAACGCCATCTATAACGAAAGATAAAGTCACGCCTTCGCAGGGAATTTGTGACTATAACTTTCACGAAGATGGTGGGTTTTTTTTGTCTCTTACATCTCTCCTTATGTTTCATACATTTTTCTCTCTTTTCTTCGCACTCTCTTGCGTTTTATATACGGCATTTATGACATGTGCTTTTGTTGTATTTTTCTTTTCTTTTTTTTTTGTTTGATTTTTTTGCGTTAGTTCTCTTCTCTCTTTCGGCTAAATTTAACTCATGCTCTTATTGGTTGTCTTTTGTTATCGTGACGCGTGATCGCTTCATCTCAATTCTTCCACTTAAGTCTATTCAAGCATTAGTGGTGTTGTATGAATAACTTTTTTTTTTCATTTTTTTTTTTATTTTTGTGGTTAGCTCATGAAAAATTTCATTTGCATTTCAAAAATTTCAGTCTTATTTAATTTTTATTAAGATTCGGTCGATTATCATTCGGAATTTTAAGCAATATATCCGGGATTGTAAAAGAAAAAAAAAAGAAAAAAAGAAATATTAAAATGGAAACTTCATCGGTAGTGCGACGACGTTTTCCAAATAGTTTCTCTATTGATAATATTTTATCGACTCCAATAAATTCGTCAGCAGCAAATTTAATGAAAATATCAAATGATGATATATCAAGTGATCGAATGCATTGCTTATATACAGCAGCAACAACAGATCGGAATATAAATGATATGAATAGCGATGTGCAAGTCTCAAGTCCTGAATCAAATTTTACTGAAGAAATGCTCGAAGATGCTAAAAGTGACATAACTTCAGAAGATGATCATGGTTAGTAAATCAATCGTCAACAATATCCTCTTTTTATATCATAAGGAATTTGTTTAGGAAGCAAAACCTGCTACGCATAGATTGTCTATAATTTATTTATAACATATTTTACGGGCTTTTTAGTTATTCAGATAATCAGTATGAAGAAGTAAAGGCTTCGATAACACAATTGCAAAATTATCCGAATCTTTTCCTTATTAAAATTTCGGATCAGCCATCTTAACCTCACGTTCATTGCAGTTTTGCTGACAAGCAAACAAATGTCTTTTGACAAAAGTGACTTTAAAGAGACATATATATCTATATAGCCTTGACCTAAAATATTAGGCACAATAAGTGTTACAAACATTCGGGATGAAAAGTAAAAAAAAAAACTCATTTTGTGTTCATATTCGTATCTTGATTAAAAAATCTTTAGTGGATCTACTTTCTCTGCGTTAATCAACACAGCAATCCTTTGGGCCTGTTGTGTACAAGTTTTGTGCACTCAGCTGCAGTAAAAGCGTTCCAGCCATTTGTTAAGACGCATTACAATGCTTTCTCTTGGGGTAAGGTCGTGCTCCTATGTCTTACCCTTCAATACACCCTCTAAAGATGCTCGATAGTGTTCAGGTCAGGAGACTGCGCCGGCCAGGCAAGCAGGATAGTGTTATTTTATCTAAGGCAACGCATGTTGGTCACCGTGTTATGACATGAAGCATTATCTTGCTCGAATTTGACCTGTAGCCTGTGTTGACGGCATCAAGACAGTTTCTAGCACAGTTTCCCCATGCGTAGCATAGTAGGTGCAAATCGCGACTACCAGGTGAGTGTACGCGGGTTCTAATCTCAGTGCGATAGAAATTACTTCAGCCATAGCTATAGTGAGTATTCAGCATAAGGCATAATATTTACCGATTGAGCACACATTCACTATTTCTTTCTTTCTTTCTTTCTCTTCTTTGACTTGTTTCTGACCGTGACGGCATTTTGCGAATATGGGACGTCCCCTAAGTAATTGGTCATATCAGAAGTAAAAAAAAAGAAGAAAAGTTTCTAGCACATTGATGTGCCTTTGACTGTCCATGTGGCCTTGGCCAACGAATATGTGAACAACCTGTCAGGCAGCCATGCAGCTCCAGGTTTTAATGCTGCCTGCTGTCCATACACCAAAGAATATCTAAAAAAAAAACTTAACGTTAGATCGATCGTATATCATATAAAAGTAAATTAAACTGATGATACGAAAACTTACCTTAAAGCTGGATTCGTAGGACCATAAAGCATTAGACCAATCTTTTTCATGCTCATTCTCTGCGATTGTTTTTCTTTTACTCGTACAGTATAGACTCTTTCTTGACTTTACAGTCTTTTAAGCCAGCTACTTCAAGTCTTCTTCTTACCGATCTTACCGGAAACTTAACGAGTTTCCAGCGTCTTCCAATAGATATGTAGCAAGTCCAAACGAAGTGTTTTTGGGATTCATGAGAGACTCTTGAATAAGTTTTCTTTCCTTGCGCTCAGTAGTCAACGCCTGTTTAGTTCTGCCTCTTTTCACTCTATTATTGTATGGAAGCCGCTCACCGAAAACATTTTACTAACTTGACAATCTCTACCTAGACTTGCCTTCTTCGTGTCGAATCTGTATTTTTATCCGTTTTCCTATACAAAATTTACTTCTTTTAGGCATCTCGCAAACAACGCACACAAGCTTCTTGATACTATGAGCAGCGAATGAAAAAAATTAATATATTTTTCAAAAGAATTCATTTTTCACTTTCGTTTGTCTATACTATTGCTTTATGGTTTCTTATCTATTCTTATATGTGTCACCAATGTAGGATGAGGACGGATTCATTTGGTCAACATTTTAGCAATGCCCAGAAGGGAGCACCATACACTTCACAAAGTATATATAATCATGATCAGCATCAGATTCTGCATTAATCAAAGCCGAATGTCCGAATGTACATCTGTTCGTCTGTGTAATGTCTATTGTAAACATGCTCCTGTTCAAGGAGGCTATCGACTTCAAATTTGACAAAAACATAGGGGGTTCATGCAGGCAGGCTGATATTGAAAATGGGCCAAACGAGTCAAAGGACATGTCTACAGAACTACGCGAGCGAGACCCACTGTCTTTTTCAATAAAAATATAATTTTTTGCTCATTACTCGTAAACAACGGTAGATAAACGTACAAAAATTTGAAAGTATATTATATGGGCAATACTGTAGGACGAGTACAAAAGTGAAAAAAATTGATCACGCCTACTTAATGTTATAGTGTAACAAATTTAAGAAAAGTATATTTGGTTGCGACCGAATTTTTTATACCCTTCACTGTTATTCCAGAAAGAGGGAAAAAGTATAAGAACTAAATTTTCATGTTTTCATGGCTGATTTTCTCTATTTTTAAAATAAAAAGTTTTGTCGCTTAGGCTTGTGCGCATTGCAGGCGCATCCTCTGAAAAGTTTAGGTCAATTACAGATTCTTTTGCAATTTGTAGGCGATATATTCAGTGAACACACGAACATGTTTAGGCGGTGGCCAAGACTTTATATTCTTTATGGGATTTTTAGAGCTTGTTTGTGCGTGTGACAGAAATATTGAAAAAACAAATTAAATTTTGATACACAACACTTCTTCTTTTATAGGGGTGCCTAATAGTTTTGTTTATATGTATATGTTTCATAACGTACTTTTCCTGGTCAATAATTGCGTAAGTACTAAAGAAAATATTGCAACTCTGCGCGAGTGTCTTGGTGACGGCTGCAACTTCTTGATTGTATGCTCTTTTCATATATTGAGAAGAGCATATCTCAGTTTGCCTTAAGATTTATGTTTACCCAAACATTAGAGGAAACCCGATAA
Source organism: Glossina fuscipes (assembly GCF_014805625.2). Classification (NCBI taxonomy): domain Eukaryota; kingdom Metazoa; phylum Arthropoda; class Insecta; order Diptera; family Glossinidae; genus Glossina; species Glossina fuscipes. Next base: position 159,030 of record NW_023998445.1, read on the forward strand.
GTAGCTTCAAGCCTAATGTGTCACTCTACCGTCAAACTAACGCGATATTCAGTAAACATCGTCCTTAATGCATCATAAACGAAGAAAAAGCTTTATAGACTTGAGCAAATGATCTTAAGCAGATGGCATGTTGTTTAGTTAAAGAACTCCCATTGTCTTCCAGGTTTTTAAAACGTTGCAAAGTTTTCGGTCAGGTTTTGGTTCTTTCAATTTTGAAAATTTTAAGTTAATTATCTCACGACATAATAAAAAAAAAATACAATAAAATAACATATTTGTCGACTTTGTAATGTGCTTTTAATTAACGAAAGACACCTTTCCGCTATAGTTGTAATGCTTTTGTCGATTTCCTACAAAAAAGTTATTCAAAAATGAAAAATGGTTGAGAGAGAAAATGTTGCTAGAGTGAAACTTCGCAGAAATTTTGAAATGAATTCAACGCATTTCTCTTTGTATTGTAAAGGATTTTGTTGTACATTGAAAAGACGAATAATTTCTTGTGGAGATACGAAATCCAATCCTTCGGTTTTAAATTTTAAGTTAGTTGAATGTTGCTTGGTATTTCATCTGCAAGCAAATACTAAAATCCTATCTAAAATTTAAAAAATATCACTATCATCTCTGCTTTAACTTTCCTCTGCAATATTTAAAAATGAGTAATGTAGTCCTCATAGAGTATTTATGTGTAAATTCCTGGTTAGCGTGATATTTCAAGTCGATTTTTTTGTAGCTATATTTTCGGACTCATTTGGCGTAACTATCGTCTGTAGAACTTTTTAATAGATGTATCTGTCTTCTTATCTGATTCCATATGACCGATTCCATATTTCTAGCCTAATCTGCAGACTCTATCGCACATCGAGTTTCAGATGACACGGCCGTGAGGCAAAGTCTGACCAAAAGCCTTTATTATATTTCTTTCAGTATTTCTTTTATTTTTCCCATTATTTCTGTTAGCGCATATGACAGGAGTACCCGATACTTCCACCTAACAAACAGCCGCGGTTTGTGTAAGCCTGACCGTTTGTGGAATATACTGACCGACAAAAGCATTATGTCTTATTTTTATGGAATTTTCAAAAGATATCATTGCACTATAGCATTCTCAATATTAATTACCTGATGCCAAAAAAATGCATTATCTTTAATGGTTTCGCCTTGTACATAGTACACACAATATAACCCAAGTGTACGCAAGTTTGAGAAGCCCAGTTATGGTCGGGGAAAAAACTCTATTGAAAGGAATTTATGGCTCTCAGTGATAATATCGATGCCAAGTTCGAATAGCGGCGAGTCCAAGTTCAAGTTGCATGCTTGTCATAATCGGAGCAGCAAACTTATTTCCAGTGCAACAAAGTCCTACAACACAATTCATGCAATTGAGTCGAAGGTTAAAGAACACGCTTTAGTATATGGCAAAGATAATTTTCCAATGTGGGTAAGCGATTTTTGCAGTGTCGCCTGATTAAACATTAAAAGCATTCAGGTGGTATGATATCTTGCTTCAACCGCTGCATTCACCTCACATTGCTTCTTCGGGTCGCCGCTTATCTCAATCGGATTACTTATGGCTTGTGCAAGCATTATTTTCGCTCAGATGGAAAATTTTTTTTTTTTTTTTATGATAACCTTAAGGGGAATTGATCTTCCACCAGAAGAGTGAGGAAAAGTATCGGTTAGGTGTACACAATGTTTCGGATAACGAATGATAATGAATGAAGAAAACGCAAACACACACGCACACACTAACAATAAGACGGTGTTCTTGCTAAAAAAAAAAACCCTAATATCTTGTATGGAAATCCGGAATAAAGTAAGCGGAGTGGTTGACCTCGCAAGGCTTTCAGTCCAGGACATAATTCATTCATAATATAAAAACAGTTATAAGCAACTTAAAGTGTTATCAGCTGTGGAAAAAGTAAAACGTTCCCCTAATGAACGTAATAAACGATCAATTTTGAGACTGATTATAATGATCCTCGATATTATTTCAAAAATTATGCTTTATAGTGTTTTGCTGACAAATATGTTGTTGAAAAAAAAAAAAAAAAATTAACAAATTTAAATTTAATTAAGAACAACAAAATTCATTTATTTTGTAACAAAAAAATTTTACAAAAACAAAAACATTATTAACATGTTTAGCACCTAATTTAGTTTATTTATTTATTTATTTGTTGTTTGTTTTTTTTTTTTTTTCATTTATTTTTTGTTGGCAAAAGTACTTGTGGAATGTTTTTAGTTTTTAATGAAATGATCATTTGTTGAATGATTATTGGTTGGTTGGCAACGCATGCACTCAAGCAGCTATTAACTGACGCCAATTGACCATTTAGTCCGACAAGCAAGGCATTTTGTAATACCTAAAGAGACATATTCGTCTGGCAAAAGTTTTATTTTTTTTTTCTTTAACGTAATTGTGTTAACATAATTAAAAAAAAAAATAAAAAATAATTTTTAACTATTTTTATATTAAACAAGGGATCTTTTTGCATTTGAAATTCGTCTTTGCCGATCGTTCCTTATTACTATTATTATCACTATTATTATTATTATTATTATTATTGCACCTTACAATTTCATTCAAGACCGTTTATAACGCATGTATGTAATGCATGTGTCTCGCATCTCTAAAACTTTGATATATTCATTTAAGAATAATCTATAAATGCATTGATGTTTGAATCAATTGAAACCCGTCCTTAGGTAAGTTCCTTTGCATAGAACATAACGAAGGTTTCAAAAGCTCTGTGTAACTTATAAGACTTGGCTTTAAATTCATCATTTTTAGTCAGAAATTTCCTAAAACTCAAGTTTCGGTTAAAAGTAAGGATTTTTTATATAAAGATAAGTTCCTATTAGACAATGGCGGCACCAACATGTTACCAGACCGACACAATCTTTTCTGAAGACTCGTTTCCATCGTCCTTAACTGTTGCAACTCAAACCATCAAATACCCTTGTTATCGTTGCTGTTACTATGGTTGTTGTTGTTGTTGTGGTTGTTGTTTTCTTGTTATTATTCTTATTCTAATTATTGCTATTGTGGTTGTTGCTTTGGCTTTTAGGTAATGAATTGCTAGCCAAACAGTGTATGCAACGTATACAGAACAAGTAGGCTAAGTCCAAATCTCCCATACTTACCGTCGTTAAAATCTTTAGCGTCCCCTTGCTTTATTTTTGCATTTACGGTTATCAAATAGTGAGTGAGATAAAATGTATCTTCCACCTTTTAATTCAGTAAGAGATATTATTAAGATAAAATTAATCCACCATGTCCATGCGTCCACCATAATTAATTAAGAAATAACATACGTAACTTGTCGCATTCTATTCTCCAACTAATTTTATTTGATAAACATATCGATGGTATTGTTAGGAAGAAATTGATACACCCAATCGTAGGGTCCATTATATTTATTTTAGAATGAACGCATTTATAGACAGACAATAATATATCTTCATTTGAGGATTTGTACAAAATAATTTTAAGCATTGTATCTTGTTTACCTCAATCCCTGTGAAAAAAAAACATAACTTAATTACTTATAAATTTGTGGAGACTTGAAAGATTTTTCCCATTTTTTAGCGTATTATAGTAGAGTTTCCCGTAAAGTGAATGTAGCAAATTTCAACCTTCGATCTTTCACAATTTTGTGAGTAATTAGGGAGAACCCCACAAATTTTTGTTTAGAGAAACAGAGTTGCATTCACTTCACGCTTCGCTAGGGGTTTGCACACTGAGCAATTTGGCCCGTTGTCAACATCAACCTGCGTGCAGAAATTTCCAATATTTCTACCAAATTTGAAGTCGAAATCTTCATTTTTGGCAGATAGACACACAGACGCATAGACAGACAGACGCACAGACATGATTTAAACGATTCAGGGTTTCACGCTAATATACTCTATAGGGTTTCTGAAGCTTCCTTTTGAATTTTGCAACTATTATGACAAAATGGTGCTGGAGGTATAATAGTATCCAATAGTACAAGACAAAAAAAAAAAACAAAAGTTACGCTACAAATATATGCAATTAATATACATGAGATTACAACAGGATTACAAGGGAACTTATAACGTTGCTTGTGCTATTGTTGTTGCTGTAATGGTCGTTATTACTTTTGATGCGATTATTTTGTTGTTATTGCCACAGTTGTCATATTTTCTGCTCTCGCTGTTGTTGTTATTACACTTCTTAACTTTTTTTGTTCTTCTTGTTGCAGCCATTTTTGTTCTTATTTTTCTTTTCTTTTTTTTTTTGCTAGAACTATTATTGTAAAATTATTATTGTTTTTTGTTGTGGCTATTGTTGTTGATGTTTTTTATTATACTACCATCACTACCGATATTACTATT